>NC_139722.1:77348233-77513578 GCF_964211835.1 Anser anser
TCTTGCTTTGCTTGTACTTGGTTTTAGAAACACTTCAAAATCTCCATCATTTGACTCAGGATATTAGGACCTAGGACTTCTGTTGTTATTTTATGTTCTAAAGAGGGGAACAGAGTGAAGAAGCAGAAGATACTTTTCTAGTATCTGCTTACGAAGTAAAATCCACCTGTGTGATCACTAAAGTCAGATGATGATCCCTGAAGATCACTTAATTGTTGAGAAAACAGTTCTGCAGCCTTCCTGAAATTGCTTGCTCTTTAGGGACCATGAATATAAATTCAAGCTCTGCAGAACTCCTCAGGATTAAAGCTGATATCTTCCAATGTCATTTTACTTGTGCTGCTGAAATGAAGGATCACTGTTAATGAAATTTGTGGGTTTCAGACTCCCTCACGAGCAATGGATAGTTGGTAATATTTGCACGTTATTTTTAACCAGTGTCTATCTTAGATGAATGTAACGGTGTCTGAGAAACCTGTGGCGAATGAAAGTGTCAAGACATGTGAAGTCCTGTTTGTCCTGAGGAAGCTTCTATTACTGGCAAACCAAGAAAACACCCTGTGAACACTTTTAAAATTTGTGAAAAGTAAGTACCCCATTTGATTTTATTTACTGGTATCTCCAATAACTTTAATAGTTCCAAATGTTCTAATATTCCATTACATTTGTGTGTGTGTGTGTGTGTGTGTGTGTGTGTGTTACAGCTGAGATTTTAGAGACTGAAGTAGCAGCTTTAGGCATTTGGCATATTGTTGTAAATCCTAAGCAGAACTGTTTATTTTAAAAGAATACTAATCAGAAGCTCTATTAAATGAACACTATGTTAACAAAATCTATTGTAGACAAAACAATCCAAATATAATTGAACCACACAGTTTAAGCTGAAGAATTCAGATCATTTGAATCATTTGTGATTCTGAAACTAAGAATGTACCCTGCCAACTTTTGGACATGGTTTCAGTGGAGCTTGGAGGAAGGTGGCTATGAACAGTGCTCTTTGTCACTCTTTCTGTTAGTAGCTAGTCTCTTCTTGGTTAATTAAATTATATTGAGAATCTGCCCTCTCTCCCTTTGTGAAGGGTGATACTGGATGTGCAGGGACCCCTTTGTCTCTCCACCACTGAGGGCTATGGGAGACCTCCCTCACAGTACCCAGCCTCATGACACCTGTAGCTCCCACTGGCTCCAAGAGGAGGTTGAAGCTCTGCTCATCTGGGAAATGGGCTCCCAAACATGAAGAAGATGCCAGGGCAGTGGTGTCCTTCCCCTGCCAAAGCGGATGAGCTGTCATGGTGAACTACAGGGAGGCATAGCTAGAAAAGGGGAGATGAGACAGACAGAGGAAAGGGTGTGATCCAGGAAGCACCATGCAGGGCACAGCGTGAGCAACAATCTCCCCATAATTTTGTTGTTATGGATATCACGTTGCATATGGAGTTGCAGAACTGCCATTGCACTGATATAACACATATCCTTTCTCCTTGGCCAGAACAACTATTAGCCTTCATTTTCAAGAGGAAAGATATTTTTTAGAGAACACATGCCCATAGTTGTCAATGTGGAAGTCGATCTAGATTTGAGCTGTTCTGACAGTTACAGGTTTGAGCTGTTCAGTTTTACCATGTCTATCCTTTACCACTCTCAGACTCTAATTATTATATGAATCAGAGCATGTCTAAAATGAGAGAGATGTTAAAAAAATGAGTATGCTGACATAATGAAATATCTATTCATAAAAAGTAGTTCTTTTTCTAACTCTGAATTTGTTAGTTATACATTGGATTCAGCCAATGTATTCTCAGCGTCTGTGGAGGCACACCCAAATTGCTGCTTGGCATTAAGGATCTGATAAATTAATTATAGAATATCTACAAAACCTGCACAGCAGCCTGCCTGAACAACTCAGACAGTTCACATTTCAGAATAAAGCTAGGCTTTTGTTCTGCTTCTTTAGCAGCCAAAATGGGAACAGATTTTTCCTTACTGCATTTTGCCCACAGAACAGAAGTCTTCTCTGAACCTTGACAAAGAGAGAAGAGCGTGTTTCAAAACTCCAAGGCATGTAATACAACCCTGAAGCTCACTTGCGATAAAAATGAAACTTTTACTGATCAGAGAATCAGATCAAATACACTGGATTAACATTCATTTGATTTTAAGAAGAATATCCTTTTCTGAGCTTCTATTTGAGTTTCATGGCTAATGGATATTTTCTGGTTTGGGATACACTGAAAATATAAGCATAACTGAGATTCGCTTGCTCTTGGATCAGTGGGAGCCAACTGTGCTGCCCTGACAACATCTAAGTGGGATCACTGCTTTTCCGTAGAGCAACATTCTCTGTAATTCCAGAATAGGTAACCTTAGATGCTCTTTTTAAACACACATGACCCTTTCCTTAAATAAAACATATTTTCCTTTGCAAAAGGCATGCATATTCATTACCCTTGCTTATTCATTTTTTTCCAGATGCTATATTTCATTTGAGGCAAATAAGCCTGTCCAGGACATTGATGTTTTTCAACCATAATCCTTTTACTTATTTTATCTTAGATAGTAAGACAATGCACCTGGTATATATTATTGCTTTTCTTAGTCTAACTTGGGACAGAAACATTACAGGAATGTAGTATTTTCAGGAAAGACAGTTTTTCAGACAACCTTAAAGTAGAGAATCCAAACTGATGAGATATATTTATTTATTCATTTATTTATTTAATTTTTTCCCCCTGGCAGGGTGGTAAAGAAATGTTGATTCCAAACTATCTCCTTGTTAGTGCAAGGACTAATAAGGACTAAGCCCCTGAAGTGCAGCTACAGCTTACACCCAGAATATCTGGGTCCTGTTAATGACTTGTGTAAGCTTCTTGTATGGCCTGTAGCAGCAATCACCCACGCCTTCAGAATCAGCCACTGTCCCTAAGGAGACTTACAGAAATCTGTGTCATTCTTTTCTTTCTTACTCCATTAGGAAAGCAGACTTCCATTACAAATTAACTCAAATATTGGATCATGTGATTTACTAGTAATTTTTGAGACTCCTTTAAAAATTGGGTTTAGGATCTGGAAAGTCTGTTTTTAGGATTCACACTGCATTGGAGCAGAACTATGGGAAAAATAATTCTAAATGTGGGTGCTACTATCATTACGATGGATGGAGGTCTCACTGTGGATAGTCCTCTGAAAACATCAACTCCACATTCAGTGATGGTCTAAAAGGCAAACATAAATTATTAAGAAAGAAAATCAGAACAGTATAGAAAATACCATCCCGCCAGTAAACAAAGTTATCGTGTCTTAAGTAATTCATACATTTGTAGTAACACAGGGAAAAAATGTCAGGTGGAATTTTAAATATTGCAGACAAATGCCAAGGACAGTGAGAGGTATGAATGCATTCTGTGGGTTTTACGCGTGCAAAGACTGTTTGGTATAGAAAAGACATGACTGGTGGAGAATGATTGTGAAAGGTGTAGAGAAATGAAATGAGGAATGCTTGTCCTAAGTGAAAAGATCAGGAACCAAGTTTAAAAGAAACAAAAGGAGTACTTTTCACATGGCACTTAACTAACTGATGTACTCCTGGCCACAGAATGTGGTTGAAGCCAAAAATATTAAAAGAGGGATTATAAAAATTTGGGAAGGTTAGGCTCACTAGGGAATATTAAACCTGCTAGTTTACATTCAAACTCTGCCTCAGGATGTGTCTAAATTGCTAATTTCAGGAGCTGGGTGTACAGGTAAAAAATTATTCCCTCCTTGCTTCCTTGCCTTATTTTCTTTGCTCCATATTGAAATTTCTGGTCAAAATAAGAGACAGCAGGAGAACACCCTGTAGCTAAGTGTGCCAACATTTGGGCTGTAGTCAGACACTGTATTTAAAAGGGCTTGTCTTGATGAAGCATGGGAATTGCAAGTCTTCTTTCTCAAAAATATTTGTAAGGTAAAGCAAATTTTTCTGGCTAATTTTAGCTTGTGCAAACTAGTGATCATAGCATTGGGAGCAATCTTTCATAGCTACAGATGAGCTGAGGGGTGGCAAATACTTTCTCATCTGTAAGTTATGGTTTCAAATTATTATCATTACTTTGCTGATTGTTTGTGCTGTTTTTATTTATTTTTTTTTTATGGCAAGAGTGGGTACTTGTGCTTGATGCCATGTTATTATTGGCAAGGATGATTCATAAGGCATGGTGTTCACAGTAATGGTCTCATTCTGTGGTCTCTCACACAGCAATTGTCTCACAGAATGGTATCAGATTTTCTGGGTTTGTATTGCTATTTGTTCCATAAAATACTGTCATGTATTGCCTGTATAACAGCCTTCTATTTCTCTCCATCTGCCCTGTTTCTCCAGCTAGTCTGGCCAAGTGTTGGAAGGCTATAAAATTAGATGTTTTCTTTCAAATGATGAACTTTGTATGCTATTAATCCCTCCCAACACTCTAATGATTTATGGAACATTGTAGTCTTTTTACTTATGAAGTTTCCATCTGATCCTTTAGACACAGTCACAACCATGTAACCATCAGACCAATTCAGGAGCAACTCATTTCCCTTCCTGCTCTAAAGCAGTAATTTCCTTTTCTCCTAACAGGAGGAGATGAGAAGTCATAGGATTTCTGTCACTGTCACTGCAGTTATAAGAACTAGTTTGCTGAATGTGGAATGAGTCTGGGACTCCAGCCTTTTTTTGCCCTGTGACTGGAAGAAACTGTCAGTAAGTTACACTTCTTAGTACTCTTCTGTCCTGTGAAGTTTACTTGAGGTGAATGAACTGAGCATGGGCTCAGTTGCCTCTTGGTGTTTTTTTTCTTCCCATCCTTCCATTCATGTTAGTCTGACAAGCAAAGGAGCTGGCATGGGTGCTACAGCATGATATAGCCTAGTCTTCAGTGACGATCTTGCCCCTGTATTGGCAGAAGAATCGCCAGAGCTGGATAAGGCTGCTCCAGCAGACAGCTGTCCTCGGTCCTCTTGTGGCCCTCTCTCCACAACATCAAGTATTTGGGCCAAGTACAAGACTAACTGCAAAAGTACCTATGATCTTCAGTGGTGTTAAGATAATTTTATTAAAATCCTTCTCTCTCCTGAGCTACTTTGCGGTCTTCATTGTAATCTGAAATGTTATAGGTGGGCTTTGGATGGTGTCAGGGCAGACGGGTACATCTAAGCCAAGTCATCTTCTGCATACCTTGCATTCAGCAGGCAGGAAAAAGCACTGTTTTGGCACAGATCACATGTTCTACTTTAGACTGGTACTTCAGGATGAGATGAAGCATGCTTTGGCATTGCCTGATTCTTTACATCAGACAGCCTGCAGAGACTGGCTTGGACGTGGGTTGAATATCCCTGAGGAAGGAGAGTTTCATGGATAACTTAGCTGACTTAACATCAAGCTTCCATCAAATGAGCAAGTCTCATCTTTACCCCTTCGGTTTCCCACCACACCCTTCTTTAGGGCAGCAATTTGTTCAATCCCACAGTGACCCAGTTTCTGGGACATAATTGACAGAAGGGCATATACTTTTTTTTTTTTTTTTTTTTTTTTTTCCCCAGGGATGATAGCTTCATGATAATTTGGCTTCTGGAACCAGCTCATACCTAAAAGATCCAAAAAATTCCTTTTCCTTGTCAAAAAAATTAGTGGGAACTCACTGACAGGAAAAGACAGTAGGAGGACTCCATTTCAGCAGCAAGTAGTAGTTACATAGACTTTTCTATAACATCTTTCTCCATGCATCATCATTCCAATTATAATGGTTGCTGTGGAATAGATTGCCCACATCAGTCTTATAACTGAATATTTCAGTGTAAACACCTTCATATTCTCATGTGCAGTTGCAGTCTAAGAACTTCAGTGTGGGCAGAAAAGCAGCTGGCTCTGCAGAGTGGCTGCCTCCCAGGCTGGACATGAGAAGAAGGATGAGGAAGTGAAGGTTTAGGTCTGGGTGCCATCAGGCTGATCACTCTCAATAAAAGATAGAGGAATTAAAAATGGATCTCAGTGGAGTTACATTAAATAAGTCCCTTTGTGACATAGCACTAAGACTCTGTTTAGCTTTCTGATTGTAGTAGTTGGTCTCAAGTCTTGACTTCTCTCCTACGTGAAGATGAAGATTTCACAGAAATTTTCACCTTAAAGGTTATTTCTGATCTGTTAAAAAGTCTAGTTTGGATAAAGAGGCAAAGAATTGAGATGAAATGATGTTTTCCACTGAGAACTGGTGAAGACTATATGAAGTCACCATGTCATATGGATTTGCTTAAACTTAAGTAATAATAATTCACATGTACACTTTATAGTCTGTGTGCTAAAGCTTAGCACAGCCTTCCTCTAAATCCTGACATGTGTTTTTTTCCTAGCAGAACAGAACCTAAATACTTGGTAAGTGGTGTAATGCAGTGGTAAAATGATAAAACTCATATTCAGCTAAAATTGTGCTTTACTGCCCTCTTGTTTCTTTTGGCTCAAGCAAGAACAAAGAAAAAATGGAAAAGAAAGTCTTAATGAAAATAGAGAATGGTGGTGCCAGACAGAGGATGTGACCTGTCAGAGCACTGATCTCAGGAGATTGCTCTACGAATCCCAGCCAGGATGGCAGCTGCTGTTTTTAGCTTCTTGCTCCAGCATCACATAGAAATTCCTAAAGGCAAGCAGAGATTTTCTTCACTGAATTTTAACTGACGCAATCCTGATTCCTTTAAGAAATGCATGTTTTCCACCACTTCCAGACACAATCTTATTCTTTACTCCAACACATGCTGCATCAGTGATGGAGACTGAAGGGATTTTGGTTCAATTTAGGTTAAGCGGTGTGTGTATCTTTCTTTTATGTATTATTATAGTGATGCCTTAGCTCTTTCGAACTGGATTGGGCAAAAGTTTTGAGGAAAACTTTAAAGCCTGGCACATGAATTTGGACTTAAGAACTGATCCAAAGTCTGATGAAACCACAGAGAGTTTGTTAGATTGTTGTTCAGACCCTAAATAACCAACCTGATCTTTTCCACCATTAAGGGAAGATTTATGAAAGAGGAGAGAGGCAAAGGGGATAACAAATGGATTGTGATACATTTGCAGTCCAATGAAATCCTATTCACAGTGGAGCTAAACTCCTCCTCTAATCCTGGGTCTAAACTTGCAAAAGACATCTTCTCCTAGGCATTGATATTAGCTTTTACAGGTAAAAGTTGTCATGAAGTGTGCCCATTCTCTGTGCACCTTGGATGCCACTTCCAACACAAAGAAGCTTCATTACACAAAAAGCTGTTTAAACAGCTCCACCCACTCCAAAAAAAAAAAAAAAAAAGAGCTGTTTAAACTTTGTAAACACATTTATGTTCCAAAGGTAGCATTTAAGTCCTAAGCACTTTCTGAAACATCCATCCAGTAAAGAAAAACACGAACAGGGAAATCTGGGAGGAAGATCTTGTCAAAGAGGTAATTTTAAAATAATCTTAAAACCTGGTTTTCCACATTCAATTGTTAAGAATAGCAATCGCTGCCTCCTGAG
The DNA here is from genome assembly GCF_964211835.1 of Anser anser. Taxonomy (NCBI): domain Eukaryota; kingdom Metazoa; phylum Chordata; class Aves; order Anseriformes; family Anatidae; genus Anser; species Anser anser. Next base: position 77,355,751 of record NC_139722.1, read on the forward strand.
AGCTGATAATAACCAAGAAAGTATTGCATTAGGTTTTGGAGAAAAATGTCCTTTTGGAGAAAAATGTCCTTGAAATTCTCTTGTATGGAAAATGAACACAAGAATGTCTCACAAGAATGGAGATCTTTTTCTCTGTGAATACAAAGCAACTTAAAAATCATAAGAGTAATATGCATCTATCTATCCAGTGGCTTTAGAGGAGAACCATTTCTATAGAGGCTAAGGAGCAATAAACTGAACACTGAATGAATATGTATTTTCAAACCTCAGAAGTGGGAATATGATTCATCTGAACAAAAATATGCATCTTTACAGTGGTTTGAATTTAAGTCTTTTTTCTTTACCCTTTCTTTATCTTCTTTAGACTTACCATATATGGATAGGCTCAGGCTTATTAATTCATTGCACATAAAATAGACTGAAACCATAATCACTCATTTCTGATCTGATGAAAATGGACATTATTTAGTTTCAAGAAATGATATGTTTTGATGTGCCTTTTTATGTGTTAAGCATTAAAACAGATCAATATTAACTCTGACTACGGGGGAAGAGAGGAGACACCTTAGGCTAACTTAGCTAGAAGCATACATGTGTAGGTGGGAGGTCAACATTTAAGCCTCTGCTTTGGCCCCGACCAATCTACCATGAGCCCTACAACTAAGCTGTCACTTTCCCTGTGTAAAAGAAACCCACTCAGTCTGTTAGCTTTGGAGAGGGGTCCTTTGACCAACCTTGTTTTTTGATAGATTTTACTCTTTGGGGATAGGGAAGAAAAAAGAAAAAAAAAGTAATTAAATTAGCAAGTTGGCCAGCTGCAGTGGAAAGGAAATAATGAAGGGCTGTGCCTAAGATAGAACAACACACCTATTTCATCTGCGCCTATTTCTGAGCTGTCGTTTACTTTGATTTATAACCATGGTTTTGAAATATTTTAATGTCAAGAATGTAGCTTGCTCCAAGATTTGAAATAGCACAGACGTCAAAGCCAATAAATATCACACCTTGAACTCAGACAATAAACCAAATGCACCAAGAAAGGACCTGCATTTTTAATTAATTAATCACAAAAATGCTGTGCTCTGGCCCATGATGCAGGATGTCACTTAGAAGAAAAACATATGTTCCTGGACCCTGTCAGGAGAGATTCCCTGCTTGGCTTTGACTTGATACATCATATTCAGGTGCACTGTGGTATGCCTTGAAGTTCATACCAAAAACAGTTGCTGGATTTATTGTCCCATACAGTAAATTTAGTGCCAGATCCACTGTAAGCATCCAAAAGAATCATTTGCTTATTTTTGTCGAGTAAACAGATAACTATCAGTGATCTTTGAAGTCAGGAAGAGACTAGTATACAGATTTAAGAGACTAAATGTCTTACTTGTCTGGTAAAGGGATCGAATATTTTTCATGCCTAGATCACTGGCTCAGATATATCTAATTCTAACATTACACAAAAGTCGCTATCATCTCCCATTGTTTAAAGAGCAGCTGCTATGAAAAAAATTAGGTGATCACTAAACTCTTAACAGGCTAATAAACGTACGTCAATTGACACTCAATTGGTAAAAAAAAGGGAAAGGCAACCTGAATAAAATAAGAGCCCAAATACATGCCCCTTTCATTACCACTGTTGAACCAAACCTCTCTTTGTATTACTGGAATGTTTGCATAAGCTTTATTACTTTCCCATTTCCAGACAGCACTCCAACTTGAGCTGAAGAAATACCACAAGAAAATCTGCTCTTACTGAATTTCCAGATGCTTGAAGCAGGTTGGCCTGGGAATTGCAATGTATCCATCAGACCTCTTTCCTCCTTTTCTCTTTATAGTCCTCATGATCCTGGTAGATCACCACCTTCCAGATGTGGTAAGCAACACAGATATCACCTTTACAAAGCTGCACTGTTCTTTGTCTATCACCTAGCATTGGAGAAGGATGGGGCACCCAAGGGCTGTGAGATGCAATAAGGTGGTAGATATTGCCCTCCCCTTCGTTTACCCCCCCAAAAAGTGGTTTCCAGGTTTAAGAGTGAATGGACACAGAGATGTTGCAGGAACGAGCAAAGAGTATACTGACACATTAGAGACAAAAAATGTAGCTCCCAGAGGAGGGGTCAGAACAGGTGATTGAAAGCATGGCTTAAACAGCAGGGCAGAATGACTTGTTTTAAGCTGGTTAAAACAAGCAGTTTGGGAACTAGCTCTGGCTTCAGCAACCATGTACTTTAGCTCCTCCAGCTCAGTCTGTTTGGGGAAATATCTCTTTTTCCTTTCCCAGAGGAACATTGTGTGATGATAGCAAGTATCAGGCAAAAGCCCAGGTCACCGTGCTAGTAAAACAGGTGATGAAACAGGGCCAAACTTAGGTCAGGAAGTCAGCCAGCAGGTTGGGGTCAGGAACAAACAGGAGCAAGACTGCAATGCAACCCCAGGAAGACCAAGGGCGAGAGAAGCTTGAGAAGTCACCAAGGAAAGGGGTGTCAGTTGTGGCTGAGGCTTTCCTGCAGCACAGTGTGGGTGAGCTCCCTCAATATCATCACCTTGCTATACAAATATGTGAGAGAAAGCATATTTCATACATGCTGCAGAAAATGGTGGCAGAGTTTGCGGTGGTCTCTAATTTCATATGATAGTGATGGTTTCATGGTTTCTGGTGTCCTCCATCTATCCACCCCTGCCAAGAACCACACCACCTATGGTTCCTCTGCCAAGCATTTTAGCCATCCTCAGAATAGATTTTTGAATGCCTGAAAGACAGTGAGCAGGAGCCATTTCAAACATTTCATTTATGTGCTTGATTGAAGTATTTCTTTCCATGGTCTGCACTGAGATCCAACCCTGTAACTACCCCAGAGTGTGGGTGGGCAGGATTGTTCCCTGCTCTTTCATTCTCAAATGCTATAGTCCTTTACATTCTTCCTGGATATTTTGAAATATAGGGATTCTGCTCATCAAAGTTCAATGTGCAGCACGCACAATATAGGACTTAAAGAAAAGCTGTGTTCCGTACTTATGGTCAACCTGTGGCTCATTTTTGGCAAGCAACTGTTGCAGAACCCTGATTCCAGCTACACAAAGACTGTTTCAGAGCAAGTAAATCCTCAGGTGGTGCAAATTTCTGCTCTTCTGAAGGTTGCAGTAATAACGCTTGGGGCCTAACGCAGTCACACCCCACAGCCCTCCCAGCTGCACTGAGTCACCAGAATGATTCAGAGCAACCCTGGTAAAGTGCCCTAAAACCTATCCTTTGCCCACCTGTACAGCCTCCTCAGGTTGTGTCATGCTTTTACAACTTGTCAACAAGTATTATTTAGAACTGTTGAGAAATCACAATAGGAACTTCCTCCTGCCTTTAAAAAGTGATATTCATAAAGCACTTGGCATTTGCTCTGATGTAACTTCAGGAGTTCCACTTCTAGTTCCAACTTAAAACCAGGAAAAGCAGAAGTGGAAATATATTTTTAATAGTTGACCAATAATTTTCAGACCTTGACATGGTCTCAGATTCAATGTAGCTTGCCAAATTTGGGATGAAATTTTGAACCTGTTTAAAAGTTTCACAGGAATGAAAGGCATCACAGAGTAGTAGTTAGAGTAGGCAATATGAAGTGAGTGATCTGAATTATTTTTCAGATATGGTCCTGGGATGGTTGTGTACCCACAGAAAAGCTCTGAATCTATCTGTATTTCTAAATAGGCACACAGGAAATAGCATCTATAATTATATTTTGCATAATAAATGCAGTATATTAAAATGATTACATAATACTGTTCCTAATAATACTACTCCGAAAGGCAGTATAAAGGTAATTGAATAACAAACAAAAGGCATGCTAAAGCTAAACTGCAATAAGGCCCAAATCCAGCTAAGCACTTAAACACATGCATAACTTCAAGCAGTAAGTATTAATGTCTCTCACATATATGATGTTCTGCATATGCTTAAGTGCTTAACTGGACTGGAGCCTAAATTCACAAAAGCAACACTAAATCTCTATCCTTAATTTTTGCACCTTTGCTAAATACTCGCTTTAATGCTCTTTATATTCACAATTTTATTTATATTTGCAGGAAAGAAATGTACTTCTGTATGGTATTTGTATGTCCATGTGCATGTGCATCTGTATGTCTGTAGTCTAGGCATACTTTTTAGAGTGTTCTCTGTCCTTTCTGATATAAATATTTTCCTGTTGATCAGACCATTAATATGCTACTGCATTTGTTCAAGCAGCACCAAAACATTTTTTTCATAGAACTTTCCTGCCAAAAGGAGTGCACTGCCATGAATATCACCATTGTATTCATAAGACATGACACAGACCCACAGTATTTAAGTGACAAAAATAACACTAGTCAGCCTTGATACAAAAGCTGTGAAAGTTTGTTAATGTGGTGCTGTGTTTTCAGCAGGGCTTATAGTCTTACACATAACACAGTCCTTAATGAAACAACCTAATGTTCAAATCACAAAATGACATCTGGATGATATTCAGCCTTCTCAGAGGGCACATGGAAAGAAAATAGGTCTTTTGACCAATGGTCATGGAGACATAGACACAGGGTGGCATTAATATTAGTTAAAACTTCTAAAATTCTTCAGATGAGAGCCATTGTCAGGGTTATTATACACTGTAAGTGTGACATCTACCCAAAAAAATTAGAATTAATTAAAAATAATTTAATCTAACCTTATTTTCTGTTTATTTATCTATTTGGACACAAACATGAAGTCATTATTTACATGGCTTCTTGCTTTGAAGGAAGAAATTTCTAAAAATGAAAGTAATGCCATCTGTTACCTGTTTTCTCAAGCCAAATGAAACTATTTCCAATAGAGAGAGGTGTGTGCCAAATGGCTTAGAATTCCAGTTTAATTTCATTCAGGGCCCAACTCTCTAAATGTTTATCCAAAGCTCCTCTGAATGAATCAGATCTTCAGACAACCAGATTAAGACGAATAATTATTTGCCTATATTATTGTTGCGTTGGTGTAAAGCAGATGTTTTAGGATTATGGTGGTTAGAAATGGATTAAAGCATATGCTAAAAGGTTAGCTTTGTTCAATATTTTAAATCTGTGTCTCAGTTTCAAGTGTTCCTGTAGCAATAGTTACAGTGATTTGTGTATCTGGGTTAGTTTAGGTGTTGCAAGTTGATGATAAGACCTCAATAGGCTTTGTGGCTCTGTTTTGAAGAATGGTCAGTTTAAGCTTATCCAAAGCTTGTGTGATAGCTCCAGTATTGAGAAATTTGATGAAATTTAACTTTGTATAATATGACTTTATATTTTGGGTTGAATCATGAGTGGGAAGCTTTGTTGTCACATTCTCCTTTGGTCTTCAAGTAATCTATTAGAAAAGTCTCCCAGAACGTTTGGCTCCATTTATTTAATTATATATTTTAATCTGAAGTTTTATTATATTCTTATTTCATCCATTCTACTTATGAGTTTATTTTATGCCTGTGTCCAAAAGCACCTTTCAGGAAAATTATGCGTCTGTCAGATACTCATTTTGAGATGAATATGGAAAAGAATTACGATAATAAAGCTACCACTACATACAAATCTTATTTAAGCTTCTTTGCCCTGAGGACATGACAATGAGAAGTCATGCTAACACTTATAGAAGATGTTTCTGTCAAAGTACATATATTTTAATTCAAATTCTACCCATACTGTATATCTAGATGTTGTGAAACACCACTAGTATTTTTCATCACAGGCAAATTTCTGACCAAATAACTGAAAGACACAGGAATTTGGAAGCGGGAAAATGAAATAAATAAATAGAAAGATAGATAGATAGGTAGATAGATAGATAGATAAACAACAACAACAAACAAAATGATGCCTCAGAGATACTGGAGAAAACCAGATAGAAAAATATGTTATTTGTTACTGGAACTTAAAAGGTTAGTTGAGCAACTGGCCAGCAATATACCATGACTGTTCTGTGGCTTGACTGTTCAGAAATGCCCTATTTTTCATATTTCATTTCATATTTTTAAACCAAATAATCACAGAGATCAGATACAGTATTAACATCTGAACAAAGAAAAGAGTGACACTCCTGAAAAATTGAGCTAATTTGTATCTACTGAAAGGTTGAACAGGAGGTAATTCCATAAACCTTTAAAAAGTGATGTATTGCATTTATATTTTAACAAAGAATTACAGTTTGGCATTTTTTATATGAACTATTTTGCTCACCATTGACAGTGATAACATCACACTCCCACAAAATATTGATATCAAGGTATTTATTTTGGAAGGGAACAATGCAAACCTAGATAGTGATTTGAACTAAATCAGTAAAAAATGCAGTAATGCAAAATGTAGAATATTTGCAGTGTAACTCACATTACCAAAGAAACAGATAAATGGATTACTGAAGAACAAAAATCCAGGCATAGAGTAATCTGAACCTTCTAAAGGTTGTTATTAGTTAATGCACACAAACACTTGAATTTCTTCATTCAGGCGCTTTAACTAAGGATAATGCATAAAAACACTTTTCTTTGAAACAAAATATATCTTCCTCATTTTCATTGGCCAAACAGGTAAGATTAAATGATACTTTATTTATTGAAACAGTGTTATTTGGGAACTCAATCATTTTTATTGGGGAAAAGCTCAGTGTGAATTAAGCTGATGTCCAGAATTTAGACAGTAAAAAGGGTTTGAAATATCAAGAAGTCGAGATTACAAATGAATGCCGCTCCTGCTTTGCTTCCTTGTTTAAGACATTAAGACATATTAGCTTCAAGTATACCAGATCTGAACAGACCTGGGTTTAAAATATTAAAAAAAAAAAAAAAAAAAAAAGCAGAAGGAAGAAAAAAGGAAAAGTTTTAAATCTCCATGGGCAGCAGAAAGAAGTTTATATTCCTCAAAACCTACTTCTACCTTTAAAATAATTCCAGTGATGAAATTTGATAAATTGACTATACCAAATGGGAACGTCATATACAGCCCTACCTTTAGTTAAGGTAAACTATTTTTCATAGGATTTATGATCTTCTAACCAAAAATATTCTTTCCTAGTTTCTCCACCAGAGGTCTGAAAAGGTGTGTAAATCAGCAACCAAGAAATTGAAAAAAAAAAAAAATCACTTTTATTTTCATTTGTATGCAGTTGTTTAATTTACATTAAAATGTAGCAAAATGATTATCCAAGATATGCTTGTGAGTAATCATGAACCTAGGGTTAACACTTTGCAGTGTTTTCAGGAGTACCAAGAAGTGTATATTTAGGTATTGGTTCCAGAGCACTCACAGCAATTCTACTATGCACTGTTGTCTTGGTAATTGGTTTTAGAGGCACTTCATCCATATCCATTTGGAGCAATTCTTTTAACTGGCACTAGAAACTTTCATTGTTGTGATTACAGTGAAAAACTTAATTGTCAATTGCTTTTGTTTAGAATTGTAAAAATAAAACTTTGAGTAAATGCCCAGAGCATTGAAATGATAGTAGTTTACAATGCTGTAGGTTTACTAGAGATGCATGATTTCCACCAATAACAAAGGAGTGATTTCGCTGACTCTGGCAGTCTTTTCCAGTTCTAAGTTCCTATATTAGAGACGTACACAATAAAAGCAGTGTAGAAGTTGTGAATTTAACCCTAGTATTATTATCAGGAATAATATAAGTAGAGAATTTATAAAATGTTACTTTCTCTAGAATGATTTCCTGTCGTAATCTTTAAACAAACTTGACAGATTTGAAATGTCCTATATAGTTTTCAGTTGCTTCCATGGTTTTAAGTAAAAGGAAGTCATAAACCTATTAAAAGAATTTAAAAGATTATATACTGAATTCTTCAAATATATTCAATTATGTGGTCACATTTGCCCAAGAAATTACCATTACTGCAAGCAAAAACTGTTTTACATTTACAAACTGAATTTACATCCAGACCAAGTAACAGCCTACTCAAACTGCATGCATAAATGGATTTGAAAACCATTTCTCACGTGGAAATACAAAACAATCAATATTTAATATATTTTAGAGATAATGACGTACTTTAAAAGTTTTTTTTGTTGTTGTTGTTATTTGCCCTATGTTTACTGGAATTCATTTGATTGAATTAAGAAGATAGCAGCCAACATGTCATGTCCAGTCATGTAAGCTTTTATTTATCCGTTGGTTGGCACAGGATAAGAAGTAGCACTGACAGTTTCCTCCAGCTAACATATCTAACAATACCTTTTGTTCTCTGAAAACTAGACAACATTTCTCTGATGGGGTTCTTGTATGTTTTTTTCCCTAATCAACTTGCCAACCACTTTGCCTGCTGCAGAGGTCCCATCCAACTTAATATACTGCAAACATACCGTTCTCTGACTCACTTGTAGTCAAGTGATATCCTGAAACAGCAGAGGAATAAAATTGCCTTATAGCGTTTATTTCTCTTTCTTTTTTCTTTCCTTTTTTCTTCATTTTCTGTTTTTACACACCTGCAGAAAGCAAGAAATAACTTGGCTACTGGTATAAACCTACACTGATGGAATAACTTGGATTTAAAACAAATCAAAACATTTTTGATAATTCAGGTGTTGTGCCAAGAACAGGAATTTGAGCTCGATCAATGATTGTTTTGGTCATATCATGCCCTTCCCATAAACTAAACAGTACTGACACCTAAACTAAAAGAAGATTTACAGAAGAACACAGGAAAAAGATTAACTAATAGGTGATAATTATTTAAATGTAATGAACCTGCAGATGATACATCTTTGAGGTCCAATTTTAACATATTCAAAATTACCAGGAGAATGCAAAACCAAGATGTAATCTCCACCTTTAAAATTCTTCAGTAGTTCAGTTGATCTCCAAATTTATGTTTTGGTGGAATATACATGTTCAAGCAAACTATATTAAATACCTGAACACAGAAATTTGCTATACCTGTGATACAAGTATAAGGAACAGAAATCACAGATTGGACTCTGATAATGTTGCAGAGATGTCAGGTTTACACAAACTCACATTAGAAATCACAGAAAATTCATCACTGAACAGGAGTGAGTCCAAATCATAAGCTATTTTGTTTTTATATATCAATATGGTATTATTGGATTATTAAAATGTCAACTATATGTGTGAGTATATGAGTGTATATATATATATATGATGCAGACTTATCAACTGAGGAATGAATTCAAGACTTCAGTACTATTTTATATTGCAAGTGCAGTCTTGGGAAAACACACTAATTGTTTCCTTCTTTAGCAAGGTTCTGTAGATACTGTTGAGTAATGGAATAAGTGCTCAGAAAAAAACCTGTTGCCCCCAGACTTTTTCTGTATTTCATGGAAATTGTGTCATCATATCAAAACTAAAAGTTGGCTTCAAGATAACATCACATTGAACAAAAGGGTGGTGTGAGGAGATGGGGTGAGGCTGGCATTGATTGCAGAGTTTCATTTCTTCTTCCTGGGCAACCATCCATATCATTTGTTCACCTGTCACATATAGGTTGTGAAAGAATGCAATATGTTGAAAAGTTTTTAACCACAAAGATGCTATCTGAGCAACTGCCAGTGTGCTTTCAAATGTACTATAATCAACAAAGATTTGTTTTAGAGACTTGATAAGGGTGGGGTTGACCACAGCTTTTTGTTTAAAGTGGTTAGAAGATTGCTATGGCAGTGACTAGGGCAACAGCAAAAAGAAGGAACCAGCCAACACAGCATATACATATATTACATATACTACCCCTTTTACATCAGCTGATATGGCAGAGCTTCAACTCCCCTAATCGCTTTTCCATTTGGCCAATAGAAACTTAGACAACCTTAATTTCAGATGGAGTGAACACCCATTCAAGGCTTCAAGTCAACTACCACAAGCAGCCTAGTGCAAAAGAGATTTATAATATGTGCAAACTAGAAAATATTTCTGGAAATTCACATTAATGTCTTTCAGTAAATGAGTAATATTTAAGGTTTTTGAGTATGATTTTATGTTCAGCAGGTACCCAGAATTTTATATTTTCTCAAGTACAATCAATGCAGTGAAAAACCTGCTGAACTTCAGAATCTGTCTCTCTCCCTCCTTCTCCATTTCTTTTATTCCTTTGTTTATTTACCTGTTTTTGATGAAGGAAACACAACAGCTCAGAAAATAATTCTAGAGAATAACAAAAAAATAGCCTCTATAGCTGGCTTTTTGATGTCATCTGAATGTCCAACTCTACCAATTGATTGTGGTACTTATCAGATCTGAGTTTATAACTTTTTATTACCTTTTTTTTAGGGATCTGGAATTACATCCCTCTAATCTACCTGCATCCAGTTATGAAGAATTATTATACACGATTTTGGTGGAAAATAATACTTTCTACACAGTTTCATTTAGAATGACTGCTTATTTTTGAGGGTTTCTCAGAAGAGAAGAAAAAATTGAATCAGATCACACATACATTATGCAAAGTTCAATTAAGTAAACATAAGGTGAGAAAAATAAGATCTGGGCACAATGAGGACCAATGTCTTTCAAGAGCCTTTAATTTCAACATATTTGTGTGTTGGCCTGTACATATTTACCAGAATGGATGTCTCTTACCTGGTGATGGAAAAACCTACAAGAGAAGATTTGTGACAGATATCTATCCCAGTTTATGAACACGTAAAGAACAGCACTGACTTTCTACCAACAAAACATAGTGCTATGGGAGAATACAGGGCCAGGAATCTCAAACCACTTGTGCTTGCATTACTGTAACTGTGAAGTTCAAAGCCAGTATGTATTAAGGTTCAGTAAGAAATGGAAATATTTTTCAGGTATCTACCTTGTTTTTTCACAAATATTAGTAAGTCTGTAATTTGGAAACACTGATTGCTTTCATCTCTCTACCACTCTTAAATGTAACTTTAAACATTTGTGGAAATTTGCTCACTGGCTGAAATGTAGTGGTTTTGCCAAAGGTAGAAGTCAAACAAGGAAGACAGATTAAGTGTAAATTCTTGAAAGCTGGCAGAATTAACTAGAATTCTGTTTAACAGCTCAATTCTTAAACTATTAACGATTTGTCCTTGCCAACCTGAAAAAAGTTTGTAACTGTGGATTTCTTCTAAAGCCATATATCTTATTGATTTTAATATATTTTCAGTGCAATCAGTCATAATACAATGGAAAACTCATTGAACATAAATTAATCCATAATGTGTATTTATATGGAGTTCATTTCTTGAAAGAGAAAATTCATAAGGAGGCTTCTCTTTCAAATTAACTGTTCCATAAGGGTGAAATCATCAATTTAGAATATGGACAAAAATCAAAGCATGTCTTATTTTACAGACATAGTAACTTGGGTTTAGTCCTTGCACCCACTGAAGTCAACAGTGAATTGTTACTGACCTCAGCTAGAGCCTAATCAGTGCTTCAGTTTGGGACAATAAATTACAATCTCCTAATTGTCCCTACAGAACAATGCTTCTGGACTTGGACCCTCACCGCATATTTTCCCTGGACCGAGATTCTTTGGCTTTGCAAGAACAGTTAACAGTGTAAATAATGCCAGATCTGTATGTTACATCTGAACATCATAAAAATTTGAATAACTAGTTTTGTATAGGTGTTGATCAGTCTGGCAGCCTAGATCTTCAGATGCATTCAACAATCACAGTTTTTCAAGGGAGTGTTTTTAAGTGAGTATTTTGCACCTGCAATAAATTACTTAAGTACTGTGAATGTCTTTAGTTGAGGGAGCATGTTTGCCTTTGTAAGTCTATGAACCCAGCTGTATCCCAATCTAGCATGCACATTTGTTTGTGATATACAATTGTGTTTACGTTTTCATATAGCAATTCGTCTTATACACATATCTATATAAAAATTCATCTTAGTCATATACATTTTGGGGATCTGAATCTGTAACATGAGGTTTTGTGCTGCACAGGGAACTAAAGAAGAAAGAGTGATATACCAAGTCATGATAATTTGCTATGTACACACTAATATTACTGAAACCTTAACTTACTGATAGCACAGATCAATGCATTTAATCTCATCTAATCAAATCATTTGGTACCTTTCCCTATCTAACAATCCACCAAAAGTGTAGTGCTGAAGAGTCACATATGAAAAAAAGTCACATATGAAACTCACAATTCTTCCAAATATTTTAAAGATGTTTGTTTTCTTGCACCTCATCTATGCTACCATATATAACCACTTCTGAAATGGATATTGTAGGATATTTTGGAATAACTCTTTCCAAAATTTCTTTTTATTACTGTCATTGTTTATGATGTCCGGGCTGTTTTTCCTTTTCTCTTTTCAGCAATGTTCATTGAAGACTCACTGAGAATGAAAAACTTTTATTATGATAATATAGTAGTAATGTTGCTTCACTGGAGAATTCTTAACACTGTTTAGTTTAAAACTGGGGAGCCAGAGTGTGTTCTTTCTTAAAGTCATCATCGGCTTCTAACAATGAAAGGTTATAAAATTAAGATGCTTTGAAGAGAAAAGCCTAGAAAAAAAAGAGAAGGGGGTAGGGGGTTGGGAGGAAGAAAGAGCCGAAGTTCTGCTTTATGTATGAGAATTAATTTAACATTGAAAGTAAAGATAATATGTTAAAATGTGATCCAATAATACTAGGTACCTGAAAGAATGATCTATAAAACATTTTCTCATAGGATTTTTTCCTATTTTGCACAGGTAATCTCTTAGTCTTAGATGTCTTAAGACATCTAGTCTAGATGTCTTAAGACAGCTAGTTGTAAGAAAACCTAGAAGAAATCTAGTTCTATTTTTCAATAGAAAAACTAACAATTATTTTCCTGATTAAAAAGCTGTAAGAACTATTTATATATATATATAGCTTGGGTTTCTGAAAAAAATCTAACCAATGCTTTTATCTCCTATTTTTGTTTCTATACTTCTGTTTGTTTGTTTCTATTTTGTGAGAAAGTAGAAAAAATGGAAAAGAGAGAAAAGATAACTTTTTTTCATCTTCGTGTTTTCCTCAAAAAAAAAAAAAAAAAGTTTTCAACCAAATCTGTTCGTATTATTTTATTTATATTTATATATAAAGCATTTTACAGGATCAAGCTCTAGGCTTGTTTTAAAAAAGAAAAATTCAAGAAACTTAGGGCAGCCTTCCAGCTAGCATTATATCTTATGCTGTGGCTCAGCAAGACCAGCAGTCTAAGAAAACCAACAAACCCTTAACCCTTTCTCACATGAATGAGACTCAGCAAATTATAAATGCAGACTTTTTCAATGCTGTAGATTTTATTATGTAGCACAAACTTGTAAGAACATAAATGCGCCCCCTTGATAGCATTTGTTCGTTCAAAGAGCCTCAGTTGCTGACAGCCCTACTGAAAGAAGTGCTTTTCAGTGGTCATGGAGTTATTGACCAGAATTTGTGACTGCTGCCTTATAGGGCCATCTGTCTACAACACACAATCAATGGAGCATGCCTCCTGGAAACCCCATGGCCTGCCACTGTCTAAATTAGCTGGTAGCCCAAAACAGGCCTCATCTGCTGCCTTCCTGGGAGGTCACGTTCATAGTCACTGCTTTCAGCAAGGAGTAGGCAGCACCACCTGAATGCCAAACGTATCTTTCACAAGAGCATCCATGCTCTGACTTACTACAAGCTCTTTCCTCTAACCTGGAAGATCTAGAGCCTTACAGAACTGAAGCTATGGGACAGTATGGGTCAAGTTATGGGATTTACAGTGTGGGAAGTAGAACATCAGGGTGGAACTTTGGTTTTCTGCTCATATACCTTAGCAAGTGAATGGGTTGCACAAACCACTCAGTTAAGAAGTGAAGGAAGTGTTTTCCTACACAGAGGGAATTGGTTTTATATGGAGAAGTGAAATTACTTTGCAGACAGAAAAAAATGCCCCTCATTTATACTCTATATGTTATTACCAACATACATATAAAACATATGTGACTTCTCTATTCATCAATCCATTGCATTCCCCCAGAGAATCACAGGAAGATTTTGGTTGGAAGGAGCCCTTGAAAGCCCCTATAGATAGAAGCTAACCTCCATCTATACTTGGACAGTTCTGAAGTTAGATCATGTTGACAAGTTCTGAAAATCTTCAAGGAAAGTTGAAGATTTCACCACTTCGCTGGTCCTCTGCTTCAGATCTGAACTGCTCATGCTGTGAAAAAATTATTTCCTTACATCTGATCTGAATTTCTCTTGCTATAGCTTGGGACTATTGCTCCTTATGCTTTTAATGCACACTTCTGGGAAGAGTCTATCTGTTTTCTTTTCTATCCTTCCTTCAGGTAAGATCATCACATGACATCAGAGCTTGTATGTTCTTAATCTTCTTAATTTCTAACCCTACTGCAGAAATCCCAAAGAGAATGTGCTGTCATTCTGTACTTTGTCTTCACTCTTCAAGGTCCCAATAGTCTTTTTTCTTCCATTCACCTTGTTTTTTCATGCTTATTCCTTACCTCAGTGATTACCTGGCACTGCCCCATTTCAGTTCCAACATGCAGTTCCAATAAACACAGGTGAAATTCTGGGCTGAAGTGGAATCAGTCAAAAGATTTTTTTTTCCACTAGTTTGTCATCTTCTAACAATTTCAATACATGATTCACCACAGATACACGATCTCTGCTAATAATGGAAATAGAATTAGTCATCCACAGTCATAAATTATAAAGAACTTATTAAGAGTATGAATATACTTGAGCAAGATAGTTGGAAAGAGGAATACTCTACACGTTCACAAATTTCAAGTTAACTTTTTTCTTCCCTTTCAAAAAGTATTGTGATCATGCAAGAAAGTCACTTTTCAAGATTTCAAGAGTAAAGTTCATTATTTTAATAGTGAATCAATTTTTCAACCTCTTTCTTGCCAGTGAAATGGAAATGTTCTTTAATAATTGTGCTATTCCTGATGATATGTAAAAACATTGAATACCAAAATTTGTGAAGGTGTTGGATTGCTTACAAACCCTGTGCTTCAACTTTGCCTTGTTCATTTGTGTGCAATAAAACTGTGTGTCTATGTCCAGCTTACCCATTCCACTTCCTGAGCTGGAAGAAGTTTTCAAGGTGAAACTTATTGAAAAGATTTTGCCTTTCATGAACAGATAAGTATAAGATAGAAATTAATATGATGAAAGCTCATTTATATAGCATTCATGTCACATTTTTGCTTGCAAGGATATTTTCCAATGTATTTCCATAAGTCTGTTGTCAAAAGTCCCTACAAACAAAGATGGTTTTTCTTATATATTACCATTTACAGGGACTTGGAAATGGCAGAGCTTGTTTTTAAGATGGGTATACTTAATACACCCACTATATGTTTTTTTTTCTTAACAAAAACAATTAGAAAATTTCACAAAATGCACAGGTATAAGGTTAGGCACATATAATTTAAGTTCTACATTGATTTCAAAATAATTTAATTACATATAAATTTGAAAAGTCCTTATAGGGAACGATTTCTTTGTATTGGCTTGTTTTTATCGAAGAAATTTTGCATTTAGAGTGGCTACACGTTAGTTAGTTCACTAATGTTCAATAATTAAAAATCAACTAGTTTTAAATGTCATTTTAATTTCAGAATTGTTGATTTCACCTTTAAGTTATTTGCATGTTGAATGATATTCTGATTTTTTTTTAGAAAAAAAAATTGAGAAAAGACCTTAACACGTATTTTTATGATTTCATAAACTAACATTTTCAAGTAATAAAAATATTACTTTTATTAGATGCATTACAAATGAATTTGTTGTCTGCACTTCTCATGAAGAAACGTTTGAGTTTTACACATCTGTTGTCTAGCTCATCCAACAGCTAAAGGCAAATAGACCTACTACCCCTTTACATAAAATGTTTGTGTGTACATTAAAATTTCTCACCAAAAGTTTGTACTCCTTCCCATCAAACATCCATGGACCAAATGGCCTTGCAATGTAATAAAAATAAATTTCTTGAAGTGGAAGGAGAGATATTTCAGTTCCAGTCTTGGCTTTATTCTCCTCTGGCTGGCAAGAGTTGGGAGAACATCCACCCAGCTACAGGGAAAAGCAAAACAAAACAAAACAAACAAACAAAAAACTTTTGAACTCCTGGTTGCCGCTCTGGTTTTGTTGAAGTGTGCACTGACAATTATTTTTCTTATCCCTGAGAATTGCTGATGAAGCATAAACCATATTTAACTGGAGATAGGGGACACATTTTCTTCGGCTAGTTTTATGCCATCCTAGCCATGAGCCAACAATCTCAATCTGGAGCGTGGAGAACAGAGATAAGATATGGCATCTGTAATTACAACCAGGCTTTCGCTATCACATCAAATGGAGCTCTCCCTGACTTGTTAAGCCTATTTTCTTTTATATGAGAAAAACTTCTTCACTTCGATCTCTTTCCATTAGACGTTGCAGCTCTATTCAATTAATGTTGGCAATTTCACCCCCTGCCCCCTTCAACCTCTGTGCCTTTAACTACTGCCATATTGCTGTTTCCCCTCTGTTCTCTTGCCCCATCGCAATGCATGCCCTCCATTCCCAATCTCATGCCAAGCCCTGCCAGAGGCAGGGGCAACCTGCTCAGCTCTACCTTCTGGGGGAAGCAATGGAAACTGTTTTTCCCTTTGACTCGCCCACCATTCATGCAAGATGTGCTCAGGCAGCTGCAAAATTTGGAGCACGTAGTGAGAAGTGGCAAGGATGAAAGGGAGGGATGTTTTCTAGATAAGTTGTGTGGGATAGGTAGCAAATGGCTTCATTTCTTTCTTTCTCAGTAAAGAGCCATCAGATTTTTATCCTAAAGGCTGATATCCAAAAAACATCCTACTAAGCAGCTACGAATTAAATACAGCACTGGATCCAAATTACAGCTCAGGGTGCTACTAGGATTTATGAAGGGTTTGTAGGTGCCATGAAAGACAGTGTTAATCACTGGATGTACTATCTAGTGGTTATTATGGGCTTATATTCTACAAGGCTTACTGAAGTTTCCCCACACTGGATGTTATTATTTACATTACTGCTGTTTCCTCTGGTCATTAACATAGACCAGCGTGCTGGGGCTGTACAAACACAGACCCAAAAGATAAGAACCAGGCCTTAAAGAGTTCCCCTTAAGGAAAGCCATGGAGGAAGGGTAAGCCTTGTAAACTTCGGACAACACAGAAAGCAAAACCAAAAAAAATGCAGGAGACGATATTCCTCAGCATGGTATGACAATGCTCTCAGCTGCCTAATCACTGTTAGTTCCAGGAAAGGATGTAGAATAGAAAGGTCTTGCCCTCGTATAAGTACAGACATTTGTAAGAGAAGAAAGTATTTCCTGACTGTATCCACAGTGGCATGTGTTGACGCTGTAGCAGCCAATGTTAACTGAAAACCTAAAGCTCCCCAAATGCCTAGTAAATCTGTTCCCCTTCACTTTTTCAGCCGATGTCTACAGTTCATTTTAAAGTGCTAGCTACGAAAACAAAATGTTTACTCAGCAGCATGTACTGCATGCACTTAGACCCCAGTCCAAGCATGAACATAGGCATGCACTTGGACCCAGCACAGCCCAAGTGGCTGACCAGCACAGATCAGCTCCCAGAGGTGACACTTGACGCTTGAAATGCGTAGGGTAGAACAGCAATGGCACAAGATTCTTCTCTCAGTTTTGCTTTATTGCAGCAGCAACAAAGAACGTAACTACAAAATTTAGGGTATTTTTGTTCATTTCAGATTTTGTATAGAAATAACGATTCAAGCATTTTATGTTACACAGCTCTATAATAGCTTAACTGTATATATAAGAAAAGCATGGAACAATGGATACAAAAATATCTTTAAAGTGTGTGTGAACACCACACACACACACACACACAAAAGCAAACAACTATGGAAAGTGGAGATCACGTGTATTTTTCCCTCTCCATTTCTTCATATTTTCTTCGTATTTTTTTTAAATAAAGATTTTGGAACACTTAACCAAGTTGTCTGTTGAAAATATTTATGCTGTTGGAAATTTAGTACACATGCTCAATGCTATTTACTTCAAAATCTTTTCATGGACTGCCTTCTTGTTTTCTGTTTCATCCTTTTTAAATTATACCCTCATTTTTTAACTTGTTCTGGATTAAGTCCATCCTAATTCCCCTCAGAACTCTAAAACCTCCCTTTTTTTTTTTTTTTTTCCTTTCCATTTTGCCATCTACTCTTCTGTGTTGTATTCCTTTGTCTTACAGACCAGGATCCTCTATCCTCTTTTAAAAAAATGTTCATTCGATTTTGCTCAACTCTGTGTTCTGAAAACTCATGGCACATTAAAAGATTAGGATGTGGAGAATCCCTTTTGACTGAAAAGTTTATTTGGAAAGAGAACTGCTGCAAACCACTTAGTCTCATATCAGGGAAAAACGCAAAACTATTGCTCCTTTAAGTATTGCCTGGGAAAAATCACCGAACAGGTACTGACCTCTCTACTTTGGATTATGTGATTTCCTGGGGAGAATATTAATAATTCAGGTTTCATGGCTACAGATTTCAACAGTGCTGAGACCAAGGCATGTGACAGACAACCTGCTCAACTCTCAGCCTAGTTGCAGAAGGTCCTTCCCTTCCCTTCCCTTCCCTTCCCTTCCCTTCCCTTCCCTTCCCTTCCCTTCCCTTCCCTTCCCTTCCCTTCCCTTCCCTTCCCTTCCCTTCCCTTCCCTTCCCTTCCCTTCCCTTCCCTTCCCTTCCCTTCCCTTCCCTTCCCTTCCCTTCCCTTCCCTTCCCTTCCCTTCCCTTCCCTTCCCTTCCCTTCCCTTCCCTTCCCTTCCCTTCCCTTCCCTTCCCTTCCCTTCCCTTCCCTTCCCTTCCCTTCCCTTCCCTTCCCTTCCCCTCCCCTCCCCTCCCCTCCCTTCCCTTCCCTTCCCTTCCCTTCCCTTCCCCTGAAACACAGGTGAGAAAACAGCTTATTGTGAATCTGTAGATAAATAGAGCTCCAACAACTAAAATATTTAGTTCTCTCTTCTGGAAAAGCCAGTAATTCACTGGCTTCAGAAGTAACAGCCTTTGTGGTACAATGTGGTGAAGTGGATAGGTCTCTCTTAAATGCCTTAAAAATATTAGGCCACAACAACAGAAAAAAATGTAAGACAGAGTTCATTTAAGTTCAATAGAATTTATTACTGAAACTGTATCCTTGCATTTTTGACAAATATCTAAACTGTCACCTTCAGCTGGCTTTTAAATGAGTAAACATCCCTCTTCAGAAAAAATAAATTATTGCAAAACATCCACTACTGCTAACCTACTGACTCTTGCTCCAAGATAATTTAGAGTGACTGTTATATGTGACTGATAGTTGCAAATTACATTGAAGGGGATAAAATTCTGGCATACAGCTTTCTGTTACTGAGCTCAGGCACAACAGAATTTCACCAGCAATCTCAGTTCAGTTCCTAGCAGAACTAGAAAAATATTCATTAGGACTTGTCATGAGAGATTAGATGTGACACTCTTGTTGGCAAATTAGCAAGGAAGGCTAGAAGTGTAATGGCCAGTCTAAATGAATTTTCCTTTCCCCAGCTTCCTATGTTAGAATAGGAACAATTGATGAAATAGTATCAAGATCATTACCACTAAGATGCTACTATTATCTGTTTTAAAACTATACTGCAGAATCAAACACACCCTCTGAATAGCATGTTAAAAACAAACAAGCAACACCAAAAAAAAAAAAAAGACAAATCATCCAAACAAACAAACAAAAAAGCATATCAAAAAACAAAACCAAAGTGCCACTTGAGAAGTCACACTAAATCTTCCACAGTATAGAAGAAAAATTGGGTTAAATAATAAATAGAAGTATTGATCTCCAGAGATATGTTCGCTTCCAGAAAAACTGTGCAGTGTCATTCCTGCCATTCATGCAGTATCTTTTGCTACTTCTGAGTGTAGAATTTATGAAATTAAATAAAGCTCAAACACAAATTCCCTTGGATTTTATCCTATCTCTATTGTCCCACAAAATGGGACGATAACACTGATTTCTCAATGTCTGTGATTTCAGAAGTTTTATCATTATGTAAAAGGATGAATAACATATTTCAGAAATTACAGCAATGTGATTTAGTTATTCTGATTTATATTTATTAAAAAAAATAATAACATTATGTTATTTACCATATGTGGTTAATACAAGCCCACAGCATATGAAATTTCAGTGAGCTTGGAAAGATTGAATCCATGTAACTTTGATTACTTAAAAAACTTCAGAAGTTTAACATTTTTGTCCATATAACAGAGACTTTTTGGCAGACAATGCAACTACTGTCAGATCTTTTCAAAACTTTTTATCTGAAAAATTAATTTATTTGGATAAAAAGACATTAACAGAATAGAAAAATCTATAAATAAGTCTATAAATATTTCATTGTGGATATCTGAAGTGAAAATTCACTTCTGTAGTCTAATTTCTTCAATGAAATCTGTCTTATTTCAGGAGAAAAATATTAGGGACTGTGTTCATTGGTAACTGTGAGATGACTGTGTCGTTGTTAAAAACAGGCTAAAAATGGTTTGTGAGAAAATATAACTTGTCTGGAAAGAAACATTGTCTAGACTGATATGTGACTAATAGGACTTTACCCCACACAACACTGACATAACAGCAAGATGCACTGAGTTTCAGACCTATGTTCATAGTCCTCACTGGGAGAATATATGAGTAAACTTTAGTCAGAACTTTTATGTTTTCTTTCTCTTTCTTTCTTTCTTTCTTTCTTTCTTTCTTTCTTTCTTTCTTTCTTTCTTTCTTTCTTTCTTTCTTTCTCTTTCTTTCTTTCTTTCTCTTTCTTTCTTTCTTTCTTTCTTTCTTTCTTTCTTTCTTTCTTTCTTTTCTTTCTTTCTTTCTTTCTTTCTTTCTTTTTCTTTCTTTCTCTCTTTCTCTCTTTCTCTCTCTCTTTCACTCTTTCTTTCTTTCTTTTTTTTCTTTCTTTCTTTTTTCTTTTTTTCTTTTTCTTTTCCTTTTTTTTCTTTTTCTTTTTCTTTTTCTTTTTCTTTTTCTTTTTCTTTTTCTTTTTCTTTTTCTTTTTCTTTTTCTTTTTCTTTTTCTTTTTCTTTTTCTTTTTCTTTTTCTTTTTCTTTTTCTTTTCTTTTTCTTTTTCTTTTTCTTTTTTTCTTTTTTTCTTTTTCTTTTTCTTTTTCTTTTTCTTTTTCTTTTTCTTTTTCTTTTTCTTTTTCTTTTTCTTTTTCTTTTTCTTTTTCTTTTTCTTTTTCTTTTTCTTTTTCTTTCTTTTTCTTTCTTTCTTTCCTTTTTCTTTCTTTTCTTTTCTTTTCTTTTCTTTTCTTTTCTTTTCTTTTCTTTTCTTTTCTTTTCTTTTCTTTTCTTTTCTTTTCTTTTCTTCTCTTCTCTTCTCTTCTCTTCTCTTTCTTTTCTTTTCTTTTCTTTTCTTTTCTTTTCTTTTCTTTTCTTTTCTTTTCTTTTCTTTTCTTTTCTTTTCTTTTCTTTTCTTTTCTTTTCTTTTCTTTTCTTTTCTTTTCTTTTCTTTTCTTTTCTTTTCTTTTCTTTTCTTTTCTTTTCTTTTCTTTCTCTCTCTCTCCTTCCTTCCTTCCTTCCTTCCTTCCTTCCTTCCTTCCTTCCTTCCTTCCTTTTTTTATTTTTTTTTTATTTTGAGATTGTTACCTGGTTGTTGGTGTGGAAACATCTCTCATCTCTTAGCCTTTTCTACCTATACTTTACTAACTGGAGGAAATGGGGGTAGAGGAGGGTCTGTAGGTCAAAAACGGTGACAGGATTCAAGCTACAATCAGAAATACTTATTAGGTTGAATAAGATTAAGAGAAAGAATGTGTCTTTGTTACTGTCACAATTGTGAGCCACTTTCAGAACTTGCCTGTTGAGTGACTGCTGCTTCTCCATGCTCTTTTATTTCATCTATGCTCCTCGTTTCTTCCTGTCTCTTTGTTCAGTTGTATTTTGGCACAGTGAATATATTGTTGGACATCTTCGGTGCAAATTAATTTTTTTACAAAGTCAAATAATATGAGGCATGGCCAAAGTCAGTCTGCAGAAACAGCTTGTTTTTGTGACTTAGCAAAGTTGCATAGCAGCTGAATAGCATATGTTGTCGTGTAAATGTCTTATTTTATATAATTTGATCAGTAGCATCTTCAAATTTGTATGTCTATTATAAGATCATAGTATCTAAATTTTAACTAGAAATATTTTGAGTAGATGGCAGTCAATACTATCTTTATTAAAATCATTTCTGACAATCTTTCAATTATAATGGTCTGAAGACCTCTCTCTCTGTGGCTCTCTTTGAGTGTAAGAAGGCACCTACTTATTGCATTTGCTATTTTATGATCTGAATTATTGAAAATCAATGTTATGATAAGAATTAGAATGAAAAGTATCATAATAAGGAAAGGAGAAACTGTTGGATTCTTTATGTAATGAAGATTATTTTATTTCAGAAATGGTTATCAGAAACACATCACATTCATTATAATGTTTCAACAAAGGCCCATTACAAAAATAAATAAATAAATAAATACCATTAAAAAATATATAAACAAATCAAAGATTAGTCCATTGAAATTGAGGGGAAAAAAAAAAAGTCTCCAAGATCAAAGGAATGGAAAAATAAGCACATGAAGGAGATACTGAAATAATTCTTCCTTTTTTTTTTTTTTCTTTTCCCTCAAATCTTTCTGTCAGCTCAGCATTTGAATTGGATAGAAATATTAGTATTAATCTGGTGTTTATATTGGATTAGAACATTCCTGACTTTTAGAGAGTCCAAGGTAAATATTTTAAACAGAGCCTTATCAGAATCAATTTTCTTGATGGTCTTGTTTGTACTTTTCTCTTCTGCTGGCCAAAATGTATCTGATTATTTCTAATCCATCCTGGGAGGAACAAACCATTCTTTAAATTTGTGTCAAGGTAAATATTACTTTTTCAAAGATATTTTAGCCTTATTTCCTGTGCTTGTGTGGCAACTTAATTCAGAAGGAACTTCAGGTTTAGCTGACTGAGCATGAGAAAGTCAGACCTCTTTATTTTGTTAAAGTGAATTGAATTTAGCCACGAATTAATTTCATATGAGTACATTTACACACACACACACAAAAAAAAAAAAAAAAGGAAAAAAAAAAGGAGTCGTGAAAAGGGCCAAGCATCTCTTGATCTCTTGCTAAACACATCTTTACACTGGGCTGTCCATCATTATGGTTGACTGTCAGTGTTCTAGTCAACAATATGCAGAACGTAGCGGAAATATTTTCTGAATAATGGTAAAAGCCTGATTTCCATTAAACTAACTGTTATTATTATTGAAGGAATGACCTCATGGAGCCTTGTGACAGGGGAGCAGACTCACTCTGGTACCCAGGAATGCAGCTTTATGTCTTATCTGAAAGCCTGTGCTGTCTTCCTTTTCCATAGCATATGGGTTATTTGGCAAAAAGTCTCTTTTTTTGTAAGGCCCCAGAGGGTGAGCATTTAAAGCAGCTCTGAAATGTACCATTGATCTCCTTACCCAGTGTTTGAGAGAGTGAAAAACGTTGTTTGGAAATGTTTCACAAAACAAAGGTAAGCTTTCAGATTCACCAGTTCCACAGAACATATACTACATGATGTAATCCAGATGTGTCTCATATTGGAACTTTTATATGGAAAGCCTTTCTTTCCCTGTCAGAAAGGAAAAATAATTCCCAAAGAAATCTGAGAAGTGTTTAGCAGTTTAATTCTCTTCTCATGAACTCAACAATTAATTATTTAATTAATTAATTAACTTTTATTAATTATTTAATAATAATAATTATAATTAATTATTTAAAACTCATGTGGTTTTAAGCCAATGTAATGGCTCCCTGTAAAAGGGGAGGAACAGAATCACCCCATGATGATTATGCTTGTGTGACTGTTTTTCATTATAGCAGAAATTTTATTTTCAGGTCTTTTGTCAGAGTCTAAAGGATAATCAATCAGTGGCCTGTGAAAAGTGGATTTGATAGACTTAGTTGGTTTCTATATGACAGGAATCAATGTCACAAAGAAGTCATCCTACTTTTGATATTTTTGGCCAAACACAGTAATGCCGAATTTTACGTTGATGAATGGATATGGAAAAATAAGTTCCAATATATCTCGCTGATTGCCTCCCAGAAAGTTTAAAGGTGTGTTGGAAGAGAAATATCGTGAGACTTGCATAGCTGCTGGCTTTCCTCAGTCTTTTCTGGGGAAAAAAATGAATTTTGTCTGTAAAAGTGGCACATTTCTTGAGCAGTAATTTGACTTTAAAAATCTCCTAATGTAGATTTTTTCATGATATACCAAAGTTTTTTTCCTTGCCAGAAATTTTCTAATTGAAACCTCCTACTTTCATTTCTCTGTCCTTTTTCTTTACCTACCCTACTACACAAAAAAATATAGACAACTTTGTGTACAGCTTGCATCACATCCCAATAGGCTTGCTTTCCCAGCATAAATCATTGAGATCCTCAGTAAAGCAACCCTGTTGGAGGGGAAAAAAGGGTCAACCTAACACTCATGACTGTGGAGACAGAGCAAGAAACCTTACCCAAACTGTCTGTGCAGCCTGTAAAGCTTTTGTATGCACTCAAAATGCTTGAAATATAACGCACTCAGTGTAAAGATCAAAATATAACCTCAGGAAAGCAGAAGAGATGTGAGCATACCAACTTAATACTTGAGAGTGTTCATGCTGAGCAGCAGTTGAAGGACATAAGCTTTATCATTAGCGCTGTTTCCAACACATCCCCTTGATTTGCCTAAATAAATATTGTTTCTGCTTTGCCACTCAAATATCTAATTCAGTATATACAACATATCCAGTAGACACAGTTCTCTCAATTTGTGTCTTTGCAAATAATTCCACTGATTTCCAGGGAAGTGATGCTTATGAGTGAGAGAACAAAAATAAATCATCACGGTCTCTAACAGATTTACTTATTTATTTATTTTTAACATTCACTCCTCCTAACTCATTGAAAATTCTTCATTGTTTTTGATAATTTACAACAGAAACAATGTGAACCACCACATTGTCCCTTTTTTCAAAATGTGGTAAATAACATTGCTGAAGCAATGTGATATGACCATTCAAAGGCACCCGGGGAGTGGAAGGAAAATAAACCTTCAGCCAGTCTCAAGTCTCACAGCATTCCAGCATGTCTCATGTGGGTACATTACCACTACAACATCATGCTATGTGTGATAGTGCAAGTCAGGGGTTATTCATTATTTCAGCCTGAGCAATAAACACAATTACCACAACATCTAATGATAAATAAATTAACTGAATCACACTGAGAATAAGAGTAGTGTTTGAGGCCATAGAGAGAAGGAAATGTTCAGGTTCATTCAAACATACTTTTTTAAAGAACTCTGCCTTCAGTTCTTCTGTAGGAATGTTTTCCTACACCTTAAAATACAATCCTTTCATTAGTACATGTCCTATCTGTCAAGGCTAGAAATAGTCAGAAGCAATTCATTTGAAAATAGAATTTCTAGTTGACTATCAGTTTCTCTACAACGGAAGCAGTGATAGCAAAGCACTGTTTACACTACAGCATACAGCCTCATCAATCTTTGTACTCTGATGAGAGTTTCCACCTACTGGAAGTCTTTTCACTCAGATGCCCCCACTCAGCTCACCACTAATGTGCAGCACTTAACAAACATGCCTGTGGTTTCTGAGTCTGGTCTGTCCCTCTGAATTTGCTCATGTTTCTGGAGCTGGGCTGATCTTGTGAGGACTAGGTGTTGGTCTCGTGATGTTGCACAGATTATGCTCACATGTGACCCCATGTCTGTAACAGCTGCCTATAGTAGCAGTGTCACTGGCCACAGTGTCTTGAAAGCTGTTCCAGGAACAGCTCTGGTGATATTTCTAGGAGTAATACCATGTGTGACTTGCTCTCAGAGCACATTTGCGGGTGCTTCTATTGCCCAGTTACAGGATGATCTGTCAGCCTGTGTGACCTCTAAACATTTTAACAAAGAATATAAAGAAGAATGACCTACCTGTTGAGCCAAAAACCCTGCGGATATTCCTTGCGCCCAGGGTTCTGTGCTCAGCAAAGAGCTTTGAGAACTCAGATACCTGTAAGCAAGATTTTTTTTTCCCCACTCATTATATTACAAACCATAGAGTCACAGAACAGTCCAAGTTGTGGAAGGACCTTGAAAGATCATCTGGGCCAATCTTTCGTGGAAAAGGGTACATGAATGAGATTATCTAGCACCTTGTCCAGTCAAGTCTTGAAAAGGACATTTCTGTACTGAATGTAACCCTTCAAACTGAACTGGAGCATATACATAATGAAATAGCAGACCTGCTTTCCCCCATAGTGGTAGTTTTAATTACCGAAATACCTCTCATGAGAGAATTCATTGGTAGTAGCACTGATCTTAAAATAAACTGAGGACACAGGCAAGACAAACTTTGTGGGAACAGACAGCATAATTTCTTAGAAAGTTACCATATCTGGAAAAAAACAAACAAACAAACAAACAAAAAACTTTCAAGCACATAAGGCTTTCTTAGGTCATTTACTTTTTACTTTTTTTTTTTTTTAATATCTTTGTAGTAACAGAGGTTAATTTCACAGTGAATACATTTTTTTCTTCAGCTGCCAAGATATTAGTTGTATTAGAGGAATGGCAGTATCAAAATCATATTTTATGACAAAAAAGTAAATAAAAAATCTTGTATCTGAAAAACATTTTCTTTTTGCTTTCTAGAAGCTTGCATACTCCTTAATCCCAATACTTTGCTCAAGATCCAGAGCTGAATGTCAGTGATGCTGCACAAGTATATTATTATCCATTTCTTAATTATTATATTAATTTAGAAGCAGGAATTTGTTGCCCAGGGCTACTCAGAAAGCAAGTCAAATAATATACAGTGAAAAAACAAAAATCATGGGGACATATGCTACAAGCCACAACTGAGTCATAATACTCAATTCTCTGGTTTAAAAAAAAAAATAGGAGAAGAGGAAGAGAAAGAGGAAAAATGAAACATTTAAAAAGCTATGTTTGCTTGAAGGAAAATGCAGTAACTTTTTAAGGTCATAAAAATAGTAAGATATGATCCAAGCTGAGTAAATCTGTGGAAAAGTCTGAAAAACAGACTAGAATGCTTTTAGTGGTATTTCTTTCAACTTTTTGTGAGTGCTGAAAAAGTGAAGGCTTGTTCCATGTGTTACGGTTTAAATGGGGTTACCTGTGATGTCTGGAAAAAAATGATTGGCCAGGGAAAATCTGTGAACTGAAGAGGCATGTTTGAGCTACCAAGGTTAGCATCGGACATGCTACCTCTGATTTCTATCACACCTATTTAAGTTTTTCAAAGGCAGATGTTTAGCTTTTTAAAAGGGACTAGGACTATGCCAGAAGCCTAATGAACTAGACCCCAGAAAGGTTGAATTTTTTCTTGAATTCCACTGAGCTAATGCCATGGAGTTCAAAGGGAGCTGACTCAAGTTTTGTAGGATGCTGCATTTTTACAATGTGTAAAAAAAAAAAAAATTAAAAAAATTGCATAACATGGATTTTGAAAAAAAAAATTAAATAAGGTATAATCTAATATGATAAAGTATCTTTAGACACCTGTGCCTGTATATTTCAATCTAGTTATAGTCTAAGCTGTCCCAACCTCTTCATAATCAAGGTTGAGATGAGGAGAGTTTTAACAAAAATACAGTTTCAACAGAGCCTATGCTGTTAGTAGTTTGGGAATTATTTTACTCTACAATTTTAACTCAGTAAAAAAATTAAAAGTATTATGCAAACGTCTAATAGAAGAAGCATCCCAGGGATGTCAAAATGAATCATTTTATAATTCTTCAATTCTTTCAAATTTTTGGTAACTGAAAGAAAAGCCAATGAAATGAATGACAATCAAACAAAAATGACAAAACAAAAAAGCAAACACAAAACCAAACCAAAACAACAACAACAACAAAAAACACCCCATAATTTTTCTCTTGTCTAGACCACCAGTGACACATGTAATTCTTTCTTTATCTAAAGAAAGATATTTACAGCTTAATTATCTTACTAAAACAACTTTTAACCTACCCGGCAGAGTACTTAAAGATTGCTTTTTTCCTGAAAGTGAGATTGAGAAAGTTATAATTTGACTAAATTTTTCGAGTCAGCCCTCTTTTCATATGACGTTCCACAATACCTAAAACATCACAGTTCATTGCACAGCTTCCCATTCCCATTTCAGCTCCACACTGTGATCTGTTTTGTCCCTGAGCTGTCAAATGCGCAGTGAGTTAAGGTATTTACCGATGACCTATGTTAAACATCTACACTGCAGGTGTGAGGTAGACCATGACAAATGGGGAAAAGTTAATAATTCTGCAATAGATTCATTTGACATATAGTTGATATCTCTATCATAATGAGATTAATTTCACCTAAAAAATAGCAACTTTACTCCACTGAGTATAAAATGAATCCCCAAATCTGGTTCAGAAATAAATATCTATACTGTTGATTAATGTATGAAATGAGGAACTTCAGCCTTGATACTTTTGAGAGTTTCTATTTCATTTTAGACGGGACCTAATCAGTCAGTGTGGTGAAAACTAAGCATCAAGACAAATATTCTAATTGGTCTAGAAACACCTGAGAAAGTAAACAAAGTAAAGAAACACAAGAAAATAAATAAAAGTAAAAAATAAACTTAAAAATAAAATAAAAAACATAAAAATAAAATCAATTTTTTGGGGAAAAAAAAATGTGAATACATTAGCAACCTTATTTTGTATTTCTGAATGACCTAGAACATGAAATGAAAGCATACATGCTTGTGTGTGTGTCTGTATATAAAGCTGGCACTGGAAAGAGTGGAATAAGAACAGTGAAATCGCTAAATCACTGTGGTTGATATCAGTCATTCCAGTGGATCTGGCAGTATTGCTTGGAATTTTATTAAGAGGCACTTACTTATTTTTCAGTACTGGTATATTGCTTGAAAAACTAATGCATCTCATACTGAGATGGTTATAAGTATTTTTGTGAGACTACAGGGCACAAGCTACATGTTCTGAGACCTGAAAACACATGGATCATACAGAAGTTAAAACACCTTCCTTCTTCTGGTTCAAACACAGACAGGCCTTTTTGGATTTTGAACATTGTAGAAATAAAAGGATAGCAACAGAGATCTCTGAAACACTTGGAGATTACCTAGGGGAGAGTAGGGATGAGAGAGGAGTGTTTTCATGATATATCTTGTTTGATGCAAGGGCACTATTCTACCCAACCATTCTTTCTATCTCTCTGCACTTCAACTTGACACAGCTCTGACACGGAGACCAGATGGAAAACCTGTTTTATCTCTAGACTTGGGAGATGTTCTTGGACAATAATCCCTGCAATGCAAACACTTCCAGTCAATGGGTCTTGATTTCATATTAGGCTAAGCAGAGCAATTTATTGCAAGTGGTTACACTGCAATGTAAGACCTATTTTGCTTCTATTCTTTTATTTTAATGGCACTCTACCTGAATGTTTTGAACTAAGGAAGAAAAAGGAAGCAAATTAATAAAACATATCCAAAATACTTCTGTCTTTGAGAAGGAAAGTGTTTCTGGAATTAAAATTTTCCTTGAGGCCTTTGAAAATTACGTATGAAAGAATCCAGCACAGCACCCTGGTCTAAGTCCCTTCTTCACAGAAAACCCAGTCTGAGCTGTTGTTTAGTTCAGCTGTGAAAAGCTGGAGCTAAAACTGTCCATAGACTTTAGGCTTCTGATGATCCCAGTTGCTCATGAGTGCTGGGACTGACACACTGCTGTTTGCACTGTACAGTGAATGCACCGTGTCTACAATTGTTATGGAAGGAAACAGTATTTGTGATTATGTTGCATGTTTGTTGGCATATGCCTATTCTACCCAATACATTTTGAATCTTTTTTTCTTAGGGAAAATCTTTTTTTCTTAGGGAAAAACCCTTGAAGATCTAATTTTCCAAAAATATTTTGTGCAACTGGTGTCAGGGGAGAGGAGAAAATCCTCTTAAGAGAAAGTCTACAGAATCAGCTCAACCCTTATTAAACTAACAAGGGAAAGGGTTGTTACAAATATCCTACTCACCAAAGTCTCTTCAGGCAGAATTCATGACCTATTTGACAAGACGTGAGACAAATCCATGGAAATCAGGCTCCATTTACTCCACTGCTAACGAGATTCCTTGTTTTAATGCTGGCAGTGAGGATTTGGCACTCATTTTGCAAGTAGTAACCAGAGACCAGAGAGCAAATGCAGTGGCCATTGAGAAAAACCTGGAAACTATTAGGAAATGATGAGATTTGGTGAGTTGTACTCCTGAGAAATGGCAATTCCCTACATTCATTGGTACCAAGATTCTCAATAGCTTGCTAAAAATTTCCCATCCTCAACTGAGAATATCAAAAGCAAAAACTTCATCTGTAGCACGTTGAAACCAAGATGCATCATTATCTAAAGAAATGAGATTCATTTTCACATTTTTTGTTTTCTCTTCCTGGACAAAGACTGCAGATATTTATGGGAAAGCATGCTTGCTTATATCTTTCATGTAAGAAGTCTAATTTATAGAAATAATCCTATTGCTCTGTGACTCCTCAAACACACACACACATATATATATATTTAATAATATCTGAATTATCTTGTCTTTAGCCTGGAAAAGAGAAGACTAAGGGGAGACCTCATCAATGTGTACAAATATTTGAGGGGGGAGGGTGTCAAGAGGACGGAGCCAGTCTCTTTTCAGTTGTGCCCAGTGACAGGATGAGAGGCAACGGGCACAAACTGAAGCACAGGAAGTTCTGGCTGAATATGAGAGGGCATTTATTTACTGTGAGGGTGAGAGAGCACTGGAACAGGTTGCCCTGAGAGGCTGTGGAGTCTCCTCCTCTGGAGATATTCAAAACACACCTAGATGCCATCCTGCACAATGTGCTCTAGGTGATCCTGCTTGGCGGGGGGGTTGTAATAGATGATCTTCAGAGGTCCCTTCCAGCCATGGACATTCTGTGATTCTGTGAACTTGGAGCTGAATTTGCAATTGTTGTCCTTTTAACCGTGAAGGCCTGACTGGAATGTAAGCCATACCACCTACCCATCACTTTTTATAAATGCTAACTCTAGTGATGTCTTCTCTGTTAATAGCATTTAACTCAAATTTTTACTATAAAATGAGTGGAAATTGCTTCCCTCATCTCTGAATTCCAGTACTAACTTTCTGTTAGTGCATTCACCCTTGGCATCTCCTATACAAATCCAATACTGAGTTTTTATTGCCACAGATATATCTGCTTTATAAAGGCTACCCTAGACTGCCTCTCATCCTCTGCACTGTCCACCAGTTAGTCCATTAAGCATTTATACAGTCCTAGCCCAGGAAAAATAGAATTGAAAAAAATGAATTGATCTGGAAAATGTATCAGTGCCTTTTAACATTCACTAGCTCTCTTCTGATATCTCTACTGAATTTACAGTATATTTTTAATAATCTGCAAATGGATCAGCTAGCAATATTCTTCCCGTGTTTGCTGTTACAGCTGCAACTAATCTGAGGACGTAAAGCCAGCCAAAAGTCTCAGCAAACCTTGTATAGACATGCAAATGCATCTTTACCCTATGCCATTGATGTTTTAAGCAGAGCTGAATAAAAACAGAGGTAATCTTTAAATCGTCAATGACCAGTTTCTCTTGTCAGTGGAAAAAAGGATTTTCTCAGAAGAACTGATTGAAAGAAAAGTTTTTTTCTATCTCAGTATATATATGTAACTTTTGTGTTACATTCATAAACACTTAATATTTGCTCAAACTTATTCTCAATAAGAATGGATAAAAGTCTTGCAGGCTTCAGTATCCATAATACAATGGGGAGATTCACATGGCCAATATTCCCATTCACCTGCCTTTTGTGGCCCAGCTGCCCAGTTACATGTTAGAGCTTGGACAACTTACAACACAAAACAGAGTCAGGCTCCCAGCTTCTACAAGCCTTTCTCATACTGCCAGTTTCTTGAAGGCAACAGACTTACATTAAGGGACCGATTTGAAATAGGCTCTCCCATGTGCTCTCTCAACAGTCTGCTGCAAACACCCAGCACTGTCTGAACCCTCTACAGACATGAAGTATCCTGCAAACTCAATGCAAATTTCCGTTATAAAAAGTTATTACAGAGGCAAAGGTCTTGCTGACTTCAGTCATTTTTATAATTATCTTCCGTCCCAGCATGTAAGCAGATGTTTTTCTGATGCAAACCTACAAGAGATGACTAATAATGTTCTAGACACGACATTTTCAGCTTTCTCAGCAAACCCTAACAGTCACAACTGATCCTCCCTGTTTTGTCCTAGAGACACTTGAAGGAAATACAAAAATATAAAAATATTTAAAACAAAACAAAAAAAAAACAGTGCAAGGTGCAAGAACTACTTATAACAGGATATGCCAGCTTGTCTCAAAAAATATTGGGGCTGTATTGAGGTTTCCTACACCAAAATCTACAGTGATCATAGCAAATATATTGTAGTGTTTCTTACTTGTCTGAAAGCAAAAAGTCTTGAAGCAATAGAAGATAACTATAAGTTCTACTGGGAATGAATACAGACATTTCCAGAACACCTTAAAAATCTGAATAAATGAGCAATTCCATTGTGTCGTGTTGAGGTCTTTGTATTGTGTTTGTGAGATTATCACTTTGCATTAACCAAGATTCAACTCCCCTAAAACTGGCTGTCTGAAAGCAGTGTCAAGCCTAAGTTGTTTTTTCTAAGACCCCCTTCAGTAGCCAGTAAGGCTTGATAAGCAGTGCATAATTTACTGTTTTAACAGTAAATATGGGATTATATGTACCCCAGGAACGTCTCCCCATTGATTATAGAGGGATGAATGAACTTAGACTGAAGAGACAGCTTTTAGTTAGCTAAATAAATTAATGTCAGCAATGTCAGAAGAGAGAATTCTTCTATCTTCTTAAAAAATGAAGGAATATATAACATGACATACATTCTGCAACGTTATTATTATTATACTAATAATTCATATTAATTACATCATATTAATTATTTTTATTATTTCTGCTCTTTTTTGGTATCTTAATTTTTAAGTTAAAACTGTGAATTTGGACTCATGATTTTTGGATGCTGGAGGTAACTACAGACAACCATTTCACATCTGGATATGGCTAAAAGCCCTAACTGGCAGCAGGATGCCTGTTAGAAACAAAAGAGAAGATGTAAGTCCATAATCTTTTTATACTAGTATATTCCATATACAACTAGTGCATTTCACTTCTTAATTAATAGTAAGCAGAGATGGGAAACATAAATACACTTTAGTTTTTCTTTGCCTGTGACAGGTGATGTACTATTTGTTAGAACTATGTGCTGTCTTCAAAGCATGTCATCTGTGTTGCTGTACATTGCACTAACAAAGGCTTTACTACCTTATAAATTCTGTCACACTCAGCACTGGATTTCTTTTTTGGCTACGGCTTTAGATACTTGCTGCCTGCAGCTAGAATTTGCAATAAGGCTGAGCATTTATGTACAAATTTTCTATACAAATTAAGATCTTCCCCTGGGCCCACAGGAAGATCATTGCAAGTGTTAAACACTCCACATAACCCCAACCCACACCAAGGGAGAACCTGATTGGTTAAATTGTTGTTTAACCTGCTGCCCAGTTGTGAGTGGTCAGCAGCTGTATGGGACTGTAAGAGTTAGCACTGCATGCAGGAACTCAAACCCAGGCAATATGGGGTCAGTTCCCTTCACTCGCACGTAACCGGCAGTGAGAACTGCAATAGCCTCGCTACTCTCTGTTCACGCAGCTGGCTAAACTCACAGGCTGGAGAAGACCACACAGGAAATGTTAGACAAAGAGTTGGACAGTGTCATTGGTAGAGTAAGGCTGTTTAACTGTCTCTTGTGGAAGCTATGCCTAAATAGATCCCAAAAGTAGTGGGACTTGGCAAAGATTTAAAAAATGAATAAAAAGTGGTGAGGTGTTGTTTGTTTTTTTTTTTTTTTTTTTTTTTTTTTAATGTTGCAAAGGAAGGCTTTGCAGTTCTGATCTCTCCCTGATGGTGTTTATGCACATAAGCACAAGCAGGCGGTGAAACATTAATCAAAAGGCACGGCTCTATTTTACAGCAAATACCCTCTTCACTGCATTCAATGGCCATGGTCATCTGTCCGTTGTATTTTGAAAGGTGATCTGCTTTAAATAGAACAAGCAAGGAGCAGGAAGGAAAGGTTAAGTTGTTCAGGTAGACTTTATTTTAGAAAGAACAAAGCAAGCTAACAAATAATGAAGCCCACCTGTTTAGGCAGAGCTTTCCTGAAGCTCTTTCAGAAAAGGACTAAGAAAAAACATCACATTTTTCTCCAATAACCATGAAGTGTTTGGCTATTCTCTAGTGTTATTAAGCTGTCAGCACCTGGGAGAAAAAGCGAGAATCAAATACAATATACAAATATCAGTTTTGTGGTTTGCATTTGGTTCTCAGCAAACAGCTGTGAGTTTGTGAGTTTTCCATGAGAGACAGAGAGGACCTCTTTGTTAAGGGCCAACATTTCCATTCAACATGTCACAAGACAGACCATGATGTCACCATTTGAATATTTTTTTAGAGCTTAAACTGTAATTTCGTTGCTACATATTGCTTACCTTTAGCTAGGTGATAAGCAGTTATTTCCTCCCATAAAAGTTGATAAAAATTTAAGTAATATACAATTCAGTAGATGTTTGCTTTCAAAATATTTACATTTTAAGAAAACTAAAAAAGTTCTGACCTTCAAGAATGCAGCTTGGCTGCAAACATCATTGAAAATTTGCCCCTGCTGGAGAAATTAGTCGTATAAGTGGTTGGAGACCACTTCATGCTGTGAGGCTTTTAATTATAGCTACCCATTCAGTATAAAACACAGAGAAATAACACAGTTATTCATTTTCTTGGTGTTCGGCAAATACATGCATGCAGGTAATGCCTAGCTAATTACCTGTGGTTTGAACATGAAAAGTGTTCCATTCAAGAGCAAAAAATATTGTTTTCATTGCCAGCTGGGAGGAAAAGAAACTGAAAAGAGATCCTGCAAACAAAAACTGTTATTCCCATGACAGAATTTTTAGAGATTTGTGTTTGAAAGATGATAGTGATGAACTACTCAGGGAACAATCCATTGTTTCCTGAAACTTTCTTTGTTTTGGTCTAGGACAAGATCTTCCACAAGCCAATAGGACAATGACAACATTCATAAGCATATCATGTGAAGAGAATGGATCCTGGTAGTCAGTAAAATTTATCACATAACACTGCTATCTTAGTACAGTTATATCAGAATAATGGCAATTTGCAAGTAGTCTTCTTTATTCTACTGTTTTAAGGCCTTCAATTACAAGTCTCAAACACTAACCAAGAGGAAAAGAAGATGCCTTCTTTAGGCTCACTCCATATGATCAGTCATGCCAGGACATTCCTCACTCCCTCCATCATACCCCTGTGGTCCAGCAATCACTCATGGAAAGAAACGTCCAAATTACTTCACAAGATTTAAGACAGCATGCCCTCAGTCCTACATGTCAGTATAGAACAAGTGGGCAGTTAATGTTAGTGAGAAATCTGGAGAAATGTTTAATCTAGTTTGTAAGGGAATATAAAAGTTGAAAGTAAGATTTAATTTTCACATTTTTTTTTCAATTAAAAAAATGTTTTTATTACTCTTGAAGTATCTCAAATGTGAATATTTTACTTGGTGCCCTTATGAGATGGAATTTTAAATTAGTCTTAAATAACATGATGTATACAGAGGTGAAGACAAATTCAAATTGAATGGATTCATTAGCAGAAAAAAAAAAAAAAAGAAAGGAAAGGGGAAGGGGAAGGGGAAGAAAGAATAAGAGAAAGACCTTTCTTTCAAGACATTGCTTGTGACCCAAAAGCTAATGTTTTTTGTTTTTTTGCTAGAGCTAGCCTTTATATTCACCAGCTGTGTACTGCATCATTACTCAGAAGAGCTGCTATCCACAACTTTATTGCAGTCAAAATCAGTTGATATTGATGAGTATATCTAATATTTACTTGCCATGCTTCATGCTTCCTAAAGTGTTCCTTTGGTTTTATCTGCAATAATGTCAGAAGAGAGTTCTTCCTATCACCACTCTAGAGTTTTCTGTTTTTGTTGTAATTTTTAAATGCAAATGAAAGAAATTGACATAGATATTTGCTTCACTCTGTACACTCTTAGTTTCACTGCAACAATTATGGTTTTGCAAAAAAATTTCTTTCACTTTATGTGTAGATAAACAGCTCAAATAGACATGAATGCAGACGGCTTAATAGCTATATTTTTTTGGATATACCTTCTTCTATCTCCATAATATACAGTGCCTTCATGCAATTTCAAAAAAAATAGTAATGCAAAATTTTAACTACTCAGCCATTCGTGATAGATTTAAAAATATATACAGGGCATCTTACACTGAGAGGACATGAAATTAGTTCTAGTAGTTTCACCACCTATAGGTAGAGGAGACATTGGACTGACAAGGTACAGCATCAGAGTCAGGATATGCGACTGACATTATTTAGGAGACATAGGATTTAATTGATTACTCTGATCTACAATACTTGTCTCTGCTCTGAGATTGAAGGCCAAGATTTTTCTCAGTGCTTCTGTTCTAGCAAAGCTTTTTTTTTTTTTTCCTTCCTAAAAGTAAACTACAAGAAGTAAATAGAATTTATAAAAGTGAAAATAAAGCCACGGAAGAAAAAAAAAATGTTCTTGCTCTTTTGCTATATAACAACAGTCATAGTCTTATCAGCTCTCACAATCTTACTGCAAGTTTAATAGTTTTGGTGCCAGTCTTGTATTGTCAAAGAATCATAGAATCATAGAATCAAAAATCATAGAATATCCCGAGTTGGAAGGGACCAATAAGGATCATCAAGTCCAGCTCCTGGCACCGCACAGGTCTGCCCAAAAGTTTAGACCATGTGACTAAGTGCACAGTCCAATCACTTCTTAAATTCAGACAGGCTTGGTGCAGTGACTACTTCACTGGGGAGCCTGCTCCAGTGTGCAACCACCCTCTTGGTGAAGAACCTCTTCCTGATGTCCAGTCTAAACTTCCCCTGCCTCAGCTTAACACCATTCCCATGGGTCTTGTCACTGGTGATAACGGAGAATAGGTCACCTGCCTCTCCACTCCCCCTTGCGAGGAAGTTGTACACTGCGATGAGGTCTCCCTTCAGCCTCCTCTTCTCCACGCTGAACAGGCCACGTGACCTGAGCTGCTCCTCATATGTCTTCCCCTCTAGGCCCTTCACCATCTTCGTCGCCCTCCTCTGGACACTCTCCAACAGTTTAATGTCCTTTTTGTACTGTGGTGTCCAGAACTGCACACAGTACTCGAGGTGAGGCCGCACCAGCGCAGAGTAGAGCGGGACAATCACTTCCCTCAACTGACTAGCAATGCTGTGCTTGATGCACCCCAGGATACGGTTGGCCCTCCTGGCTGCCAGGGCACACTGCTGGCTCATATTCAACTTGCTGTCAACCACAACCCCCAGATCCCTCTCTGCGGGGCTGCTCTCCAGCGTCTCGTCGCCCAGCCTGTACATATAGCCAGGGTTGCCCTGTCCCAGGTGCAGGACCCGGCACTTTCTTTTGTTAAACTTCATGTGGTAGGTGATCTCCCAGCTCTCCAATCTGTCCAGATCTCTCTGCAAGGCTTTTCCACCCTCAGCCGAGTCCACAACTCCTCCAAGTTTGGTGTCGTTGGCAAATTTGCTCAAAACACCTTCTAGTCCTACATCCAAATCATTTATAAAAACATTGAAGAGGAATGGCCCTAAAATGGAGCCTTGAGGGACCCCTCTATTGACCATCTGCCAGCCAGATGTGGCCCCATTTACCACAACCCTTTGAGCCCTGCCCGTCAGCCAATTGCTCACCCATCGTATGATGTTTTTGTTTAGCTGTATGCTGGACATTTTGTCCAGTAGGATCCTATGGAAAACCGTGTCAAAAGCTTTGTGGAAGTCCAAAAAGATCACATCAGCTGGTTTCCCTTGATCGACTAGATGGGCGATCTTATCATAAAAGGAGATCAAATTTGTTAGGCAGGACCTACCCCTCATGAACCCATGTTGGCTGGGACCAATGACTGCATTGTCCCCCAGGTGCGCTTCAATAACTTCAAGGATCATCCTCTCCATAATTTTACCAGGCACTGACGTGAGACTGACAGGCCTGTAATTGCTAGGGTCTTCTTTCTTACCCTTCTTGAAAATTGGCACCACATTTGCCAGCTTCCAGTCCAATGGGACCTCTCCGGATTCCCAAGATCATTGAAAAATAATTGAGAGAGGTCCCGCGATGACATCAGCCAGCTATTTAAGCACCCTGGGATGAATTCCATCCAGACCCATGGACTTGTATGGATCCAGGTGGAGCAGCAAATCCCACACACGTTCAGGGTCAGCTGGGAGTTTGTCATTCCCACTGTCATTGTCCTCCAGCTCAGGGTACCCTGGGTCCTGAAGCCCATCATCAGTGTTGAAGACAGAGGCAAAGAAGGCATTAAACATCTCTGCTTTGCCTATGTCATTGTCTGTGAGGAGACCCTCCCCATCTAGTAGCAGACCTATGTTTTCTTTGGTTCTCCTTTTTCTGTTCACATATATTAAAAAACCTTTTTTATTGTCTCCCACAGACATCAGAAAGCAGTTTGGCTTGGAAGATGCCCTTGAAGATCACCTAGTCTAACCCCAATGTCATGGGCAGGGACATCTTTTACTAGATTAGACTGCTCAAAGCCCCGAAAAGCTTGACTTTCAACTCTTCTAGTGATGGGCCACCTACAACTACTCTGGGTGGCCTGTTCCAGCGTCACTAGACAAATTGTAGCATATATGGCAGCATGCACCATAAACCCAAGAGCGCTCCAAACAAAAATGGGAATTAATAGAATATGAAGAAAATAACCTTTTTGCCTTTATTAGCATTTTCGGTTTTTGTTGCACTCAATAAAGACAACTAATGATTCACTTGTCCCATTTGAAGAACATTCCTTTAGAAATATTTTGATATTTTCACTGCACTGTAAAACTTTTAATTGCATTTTTCTATAAAATCTGCACAAAATCTAGCCATTGTGTTGTCTATAAGACTATGTTTACATTTCCTGGCTTCATTTCTTTCTGCTAAGTGACTTTGGAGAAATTTTCCAAATAAAATTACAGAAAAACATGCATGGCCATTCAAAAACTAAAGGGAAAAAAAAAGAGAGAGAGAGAGAGAGAGAGGAATTAAGGGTACTGGTAAGTATCAAGAAAAAATTGCAAGTATCAGAATAAATAAATAAAAAAAAAGTCCCTTCCATCTCAAGCCATTCTATCCTAAATTAGTAGCTGTCACTATATCAGCAATGGCTATTAATTTTACCTGGCAGTTCTTTTCAGTTTATTCCAGGAGTTAGACATTGTCTTGTATAGAAAATGTGTCATCTTGCTAAAAGTCAGAAGGAAAATGAGCTTTTGGAAATAGTCGAAAACTCTGCCATTCCTTTATGCATCACATCAGCTGTTGAATATTCCTTCTAATGATGTTGTGATGTCCTTATGTAAGTGGGTATTCCAGTTACTCAATATTCCACTGATATGTTCTGAGCACTTGCTTTGCCCCTGCCCCCAGAAACATCTCTCTTCTACGTACACTTAAGCACTACATAAACAAATCAACTTCTTAATTTGCTTCTGGAATGACAATTATTGCTCTGATTGATAGGCAACATGAACTTATGGGTGTCAGGTGATTTACCAAACAGTTCTCAGGCTTTTTATAACACATTAGCTTTTAAAGCTAACAAATCAAAATGGAATCTCTGAAAAAGAGATGGATGGATGGGTGGTGCTGCATCTCCTCATTCCTTCAGTCATCCACATGAATCTCAAAACTTTCCTTTACATCATTATGTTTAAAGTCTTAAGAGACTGGAAAAAATAAAAGGAATATTTGGTTTCCCAACAAATGAAAAGACCCAAGAGTGTACAAACTGCCATTTGAGAACCAAACACTGATCTTGTTGAATATAACGTTAAAATTCCCATTGATTTAAATGAGATCAGAATTAAGCCCTAGGGGCTTAAAAAAAAAAAAAAGGAGGAGGGGTGGGGGAAGCTTAATCTCACCTTTAGGTTGGAAGACAAGGTTTTTATAAGATTCTGCAAAGCACTGATCTAACTGCACCTTATCCCATAGTAGAGCTTATGTCAGTCAGTGCAGCTGTACAAAGACTTTTTTGAGTCAAATGCCAGGAATTAGCTGGAAATGAAATGTCACTCAGCTAACTGTATCACTTATTCAGCCTACAAGACAAAAAATATTCCAATGCTGTTCACAGAAAGGGAATAATATTTTGCACACCGTTCACATTTTGTGTTCTTCCTTGTCACAGCAGCTGAATCTGAATGACATCTTGTTTAATTGTTCTCCAAAATTTCTGAACATCTGAAGTAGTTTAGTTCTTGTCCCTATGCATCACTACACTGAGTTTTAGAGAACAAACAAATATTTGGGTGGAGTCTGCACTGATGTAGTTAAATTTCAAGTAAAGAAAGCATGTTTTCAACCACAATCAATTCCTAACCATTCGGCTTCATTTCACTGTCATCTGTGGTATGCTTTGATACGTTTAACAAGCTGTCTCCGTCTTAACCACAATACCTTGGAGTATTACCATTTTTACATTTATCAGCATGTTGAACTTAACATTTTTCCTGTAGGAGTAAGAGTGGACATACTTTCTCTACGTAACACAAACAGCTGTGAGCTTGCAGTGCTTCAGAACACTGTTTGTTTGTTATTTAAAAAAAAAAAAAGTATATATAGGAATTGTGGAAAATGAGCTGAAAGATATATTTCATTCATAGCAGATGCTACATGAATTGTATGATAATAAAATCTATTTCAGTGAAAAATATACACAGCAGAATAACCCCTCAAAGGCAGGCAGGCAGGCAGGAAGGAAGGAAGGGAAACAAAAAAAACCTATAAAAGTGAGTGCTAGGGGAGGAAGAATGAGAACAACTAGGTGTTGAACTAACTTAAAACCGATTCCACTCATACAATTATCCATAAGATAGCACTGGCGTCAACAAGATGTCTGAGGTCCATGTGCTAACAGCCAGGAAGGAAGCAAGGAAGGAAGGAAGGATATCAGTAGTAATCTTAGTTGTTTGGTAATAAATCAAGATTTAAAGATCCACAGGTAATCTTTTTGTTGTACAGCTACACAATCCAATTTATTTTTATCTACAAATAAATGTGTAACATGTATCATTGGAGGAAGGTAAGTAACATGAGATACATTTTTAACAGAAGCTAACAAATGCTTTGTCTAATTTATGTGAGTTGTGGTAGGCCAACTCATTGACACAAGACTTGATAAAATTGAGTCTATGAATATGAAAACACTCAGGGATTTCACTCAGGAATTTCACCACAGGATGTGTGCCTAATTCCTACTTGATTTAGTAGAATCTGGCTGTATTAATTTAAACACAGCCACTTGAGAATATCCCCTAGTATGTCAGATTTCCAGTTGTTGTATTTCTACACTATTACTAAATTAACACAGTCCTCCGTAGAATCTAAGGGCTGTCCAAGTTTTTTGACTTAACACTATAGAGTTTTTTCTTTCTCATTTGATTGAATAATATATATATCCAAATTTGTAAGTTCCTTTATTTACTTATTTACTAACTATTGAGAATTTTAGTTAACAGCTGCTCATTCTGCATTTTAAGTATGACATTTCATCAAGCCCAGCATGAGACACACCTTGGTCAGTCCTTTGTGCTCACAGTGTTTTGCACCTGCTGCTCACACAAATCCTTATCCTAGAAAAACTTAGTCTTTGTGAGCCCATAGGGCTGCTTAAATTTCAAGTACTTTTAGTTAAGTGTATACAGAGCAAATACAGTTTGACATGGTGTGTTTATTAATTTCAGATTTCTTCCTTTCTTCTGTTTTTCGAGTACGTTGAAGGTCCCCAGCATATTTCAGATTTAGGCAAAAGAGAAAGGAAAAGAAGGAAGGAAGGAAGGAAGGAAGGAAGGAAGGAAGGAAGGAAGGAAGGGAGGGAGGGAGGGAGGGAGGGAGGGAGGGAGGGAGGGAGGGAGGGAGGGAGGAAGAGAAAATAATAATGAAAAAATACCTATCGTTATTTGTATACAACAACAATAGAAAATGAGCATCACAGGGCCCAGCAAACTGGGACATATTAAATTGGTCTCCAAATAATTTAAATAATTTGATACTTTGCCTACTGGACAGCTATCAATTTTTGAACTGGAACAAAAAGAGAGACATTCAGAAAAATCTAATTTACTTTTCCTCAGTCTAATGTACTTGCCAATCTTCTGTACTTGCCAAATGTAAATAAAGAAACTCTTCACTCTATTTTCATTTTTTTATGTCACTCTCTAGCACACTCCCAGATAGCCATGTAGATGCCTATTGAAATATAATTTATTTGAAAATATTTTAGACCATTGATTCGGAGAATGGTGTCTTGGGTAAATTGACAATGAGTGTATAGAGATGCAGAGGACTTGCTCTTTAAGTGAGCAAGAGAAGCATATGCTGATGCTTGGAAAGTAAGTGTTCTTCCTGTGTGGGAAAGGTTCAAGATGCTGTTACTAAGCAAACATAACAAAATAATGTTAATGGTTTTATTTGATTTACTTGCTTTTGATTTTCATTTAGTTGATATTATGCTAGATATAATTCCTGTTATGAAGTATTTAAATTGTAAAACACTATTAGCATTTATGTGCTGTCTTTACAGATACCTTTTTTTTTTTCTTTTAATACTGGAATTAGACAGTTTATTGTCTAGAATATTCTGCTAAGATATGCAAACAATATTTCTTCTGTCCTGCCACAGCATCTCCCTGTAGCAATAGCACATTGAGTAAATTGTTCAAATAACATTGAGATATTTGTATGTGAAGGTAATTAATTACTATCATAAACTAATTAATTTAGGGGAATGAGAATCCAATTTGAATTAAAAATGGAATCTTTCTACTCAAAAAAGTTAAGCTTTTTTTTTTTTTTTTTTTTTTGGCAGTCTCAAGACTTTTCTTTCTTTTTCTTTCAAAAATCAGAAGTTTTTTGAAAGCAACCCATTCCTAAAAAGCTTCAGTTTCAACAGCTTGCCATTTTCCAAAGGAAAGTGTTTCATCCCAACATTCTCCAACAGCTCTAAACATTTCTCTAGTGTTGGGCCAGCACACATGGGAAGTGTTCATTTCCACTGGCTGTATGAAAAATTGGTTTCAGGACACAGATGTTTGCAGTACAATAAAACTACTAATTTGTATTTGAGTATTAACTTCTTTTCAGATATTCCACTATGGAAAAGTGTGCTTTCTTGCATTTTCCATCTTCCCTCTTTATAACAACACTGGTTTACTTTTCATGCCAGAGTTGTAGAGTCATTAAGAACCCAAGTTAAACAAATCCTGAACTTTTTTTTTTTTTGAGTTTTATCGAAAAGCCTACTATTTCCATACAGCCAAAAATGTAGAATTCATGATTCCATCCATTCAGAAAATTACATTGTACTTTATTAGTACCTGTTAAGGAATAAATTTAAAGAGAAGTTTTATCATAGAACAAGTCAATCCTGCAGTCCATGTAGTTAATAACATTCCTGGGTATTTCACATTTCATTCTATTAATTGCCTGTATTCTCAATTATTTAAATAGTGATCCCAACTTCAGTAGCAGTTTCATTATTCTCAGGGAATATGCTGATTTTTTTTTCTGTCTCCTGCATGGTGCAGACCTTTGAAACTATGATTTAACATTTCTTTCAATTATTCTTAATGTATTTGAACTGTTTGTTTGTTTTCTTGTTTGCTTTTCTAAATTACATTCCGTTTTAGCATTCAGTGCTTAAAAGTACATACTTAGGTTGAAACCCTTGATGCACAGATGCCACTAGAAGTTGTGCCACAGATTTAGTGAAGTTGGGCAGGTCTCCAGGACTCCCAGGTGGAAGGGCTTCTTCAATCTGCACGTGGAAGACATCATAGGAGCAGGTAGTTTGGCTGGGCTGAGCAGGGCTC
Source organism: Anser anser (assembly GCF_964211835.1). Taxonomy (NCBI): domain Eukaryota; kingdom Metazoa; phylum Chordata; class Aves; order Anseriformes; family Anatidae; genus Anser; species Anser anser. The sequence goes on from NC_139722.1 coordinate 77,399,895, forward strand.
CATATGGAAGAGACATTTCTTATTGCTTTTCCTTGGCAAAGAGGTCAAAAAAGGAGCTCAACAGGTGGAAAAGGCCTTCTTCCATTTCCCTCCCTGTTTCTCTACACATGAGAATGGCTATGCACCACAAGGTGAGGGACAGGCATAAATATCCTTTAATGGAGAAAATTTCATTTTTTCACAACCTTACTATGTGTCCTTCCTAATCTCTTGACAGGTAACTCTCCCGTTTCCTTGAGGGATGAAGTTTCATCAAGCTATGCAACTGCTTTTGAACTTCTAATAATTTGGGCTTTTTTCGTTCTTCAGGAACTTCTTTCAAAGAAAAAAAAAAATATAACTGAGAAGTCTAATTTCTGGTTTTGTTTTTGTTTGTTTGCTTGTTTGTTTGTTTTCCTAATTTTCTATAGGGTAGAACATCAGAAGTTCCAAGTGAATTCAGAAGTCAGGCTTTTTACTCTGGTCTCTTATACAGAGATAACATTTCATCCACTATCAATTCTGAGGAAGTTCAGTGACTGGAACAGGACATTTTTTATTGCTCTGTTGACTTCTCTAAGACCATTTTAGACCTGTTTCTGCAGTTAACAATTCTGATCTTAGGCATAATTTTCAATACAGAAGCACCCTTTGGCTTTTTCACAGAACTACCAGTTTTTAGAATATGTCTCTCTGCACCTTACTTGTAAGACCTTCTCTACCTATAAGGTAGTCCAGTGTCTCACACAGAAAATGCATCAACACTCTCACAATAATTAAACTTTTTGGAAGATTCCTGATTCTGCGAGTTGCTGCAGGATTCCTCTCTCTTCCTGACAGATCAAGTCTGTCCAGGTTTTAGGGATAAATCTCAACTCCAAGCAAAACCAAAATCTCTGCTAGTCAGGCTCAATTAAGTCCTTTCATCAGTGTCAGTATGATTTGCCAGGCATTTTTCTGCCTGCTTCATCATTAACAAATACTGTGGATACTTCCAAGACCAGAAAGTAGTATTTTGGATTATTTCAAATCTGAAAGGGTTTTTGAGCTTTCCATGCAGTCATAATGCAGCTGAAAGTTGTAATCCATCTGAGGAGCTGGATTATTTCTACATTACTTTCAGAGCAAGTTGATGCCAATTTATACAAGCACCTCATACTTTTTTAATACCCTAATTAACATGGAGGAAATCACTGCTTGTTGTGTTCTAATGTTCACATATTAGAATCTGTGAACGTTCCGCAAAACTGTTCTCATTGTTTTATAATTAACAAACAGATTGTTATATATTGAATCAGCTTAGCAAAGGTTGATTGCTAGATACAAATCTCTTTACCATCAGGCAGAACACAATAGGCAAGATCAATGCTTTCCAATAAAATATGTATTTAAATGAGTCACCAAGATTTTTTGGCAGCCAGTAGAAAGAGATAGGAACTTCCAAAAGATGATCCTTGCTATCTGACACATTGTTCTTCAGAGGCAACAATTTGTCCTTCAGAAGTGACCATTGACTAGAGTAAAGAAACAGAAGATAGATTAGATAGCTGAGATTAGATATCCAACTTTCACCAAGCTCTGAAAAGTCATTATGTGCAATGTTACTTTCTTCTTACATACAGTTTTATAATAAAGACAATGTCCTGTAAACAAGATGATTTTTACCATGTCTGCTATGCACATAGAAATGCATTTTTTTTCACTTCTCCTTAAAGACCATCTAATTTGACCCCTCCCGCTATGGGGCGAGGGGGCTGTGGAGGTGGGGTTGGAATTCTCCAAATGATCCTAGAAATATTTCCTGGTGACACCAGCTACCTGTAGTGGTGTACACATTAGGACTTTAACAGTCATTAACTAAGTGGTAGCTCTGCTGAATTCACTTAGTGTATTCATTTTGATAGCATCTCATCCTCTGCACAGACAGTTTTCCCCAATAAAAGCAGGGAGTTTTACAGTTAACTATAGAACAGATCTATTTATTCTTAAAGACCAGAACAGTTTCTGTCTGTGAATTTCCATGGGGAAATGACTCTCCAGTTGTTGGGAATTATTCCTGAAAGCTATAGCTGTAATTGCTTCAGAATGGTATTGAGAACATATAAAATAATGCTGACATTTAAGCTGTAGTGAGAAATCATAAAAACAAATCAGAAAATTTTCTAGGAGATATGCAATGTAGGGCAAATTTTCCTTCTCAAGTCGTCTGCACACATTCCGTTATTGTTGAAGGAGACAATTTTTCCTTGCATTTCAAGGACATAAAGAAATCCCAGATGGAAATAGGCTAATTGTAAATGAAATCCAAATATAAACCGGTGGGAAAGCTGCAATCACAAAACAATCATACATGATTCCATTACAATCCCGCAGTTAATGCTTCACTGATTCATCACATCCTGACTAAGGATATTTCCACAGATGTTTTGAACAACGGGGAAAACTCCTCTGGGACTCAGTGGGCTAATGGCCCAGGGTATGGGGTTGGAGGGATTTATAGCAGTGCCGCGTCGACACCTCCAACCAATAGATGGTTATTCAGAGGCTTTTTCCCCCTCCCTGTTACTTTGGCCACTTCATCTACTCATTTGTGAACCTTCTTTCCTCTTTTGCTCCCTACAGTCCTACCATTATTAACAGAAACTTTTGTACCACTTTGGAAAAAAACTTTTGAAGGTTCTGAATTAATGGTTTTAGTTTTTTTGTTTGATTTTTTGAATTTGTTTTGTTTTGTTTTGTTTATATGTCATGTGAAATAAGTTCTCACACCATTGTAAAAGATGGTAAGTCTCTGAAGTGATGATCATCATTGCTCTCATTACATTGTAGAACCTGTATGTATCTTTACTTTGACAAACAGCAATTTCTGTTGACTGCTTTTACAGATGAATTATAATCCTTAATTCTAATTGCATTCCATGTAGTCATCACAGATCTAAATTTCTAAATTGGTCCCATTCAGCTTTCCCAAACATTGACTCTAATACACAACCATTCTTTTCCAACTCACAGTACTTATGAATCATCTAATGAAATTAATGTAAATGAAAAAAAAAAAAAAAAAAAGCAATCTCAGAAAAATATTATTTTATAAACTCTTTTCCTGGCTGAAGTTCCATCCAAAAAAATAAAAAATAAAAAGTTATTTCCAAAATTCTTTGTCCAGGGCATCTACAAAAAATTTAGAAGACATTGTTATTAGTAGATACATGTATATCTTCCTTATCATATGCCAGATCTTACCATCACCTCTCTCACTCTCTCATAGGTCTTTGTCTGTTAAAAGCTATACTAAACCCCATAGGTTCTTTAGAAAATGTCCCGAAGCATCAACTTCTTTCAAATTGGCAGTGAAAGTTAATACATCATTTTACTCCAGTCCTCAGATTTAATATGAATTACTTAAAACTCATAATCTCTCATGCTCTGTCACCTGTCAAGCAGGACTTTAACAGCATTCCAGACATCTTAACTGAAATACCTCTCTTGAATGTCTGATTTTCTCTGCTGCATTTTTCTGCTTTAAAATATTTGACTTTTCCAAGATCAATCTGGTGTGAGAACTAGACAACTGTTCAGATATAAATTCACAATATGTTTTCATGTCATATAGATTTTACAATCAATGACAAAAAATTATAGATGAAGATACTATTTATCTCAAAACAAACAAATAAACAAATAAATAATGAAAAGAAAAACACCAGAACACTATAAAAAAAAATGTGGCAAATGCTGAAAAAACAAGCAGAACTTGTAATGTTCAAATATCCTATTGGGGAGTAGGTTAGTTCTTTAATTCAATAAAAAAACATTATAAATCTATATGAATGTGCAAATAACTCCTAACTATACAGTCTGTTTCATCTGTTGTGCATTTATCTTCTAATACAGTAGTGACTAGATTCATAAAGGCATTAGACACTGAGGCTTCACTTTTAGTGAAATGGGTATAAAATATTAACTCACCAAATAAGAAACACCCTCCCTATGCACCAACTAAGTACCCAGTGAAAGAGGTCTGTAATTAGTGGAGCTCCCACATTCTTCAGTAATATAAATAATCAAATAAGAAATGGTGCTGTATTAAAATTTAAATTCAGGTAAATATCCATACTTCCCAACATATGCAGAAAATTGAGAGTTAATTTCAGGTTACTTTTTATTTTCTTATTAAAAAAATCTTGAGTATATTGCCCCTTTACATCAGTTTTATGAAACCTGGTCACTAAAAAATAGTTTAAAAAATAAATAAGGAAAAAGAAAACTTATAGCTAGCCAGATATGCTTACAGTTTCCAGTTTGTTATCCATGGACATTTTTTGTTGTTGCATACAAATCTCTAATAGAAAACAGACAGATATATTGCTAAAGCTTTTCACATGCTAACAAACATAACTCAATCTGCCATTACATCACTTCCCAACAATATAAACACTTCTTATTTTAAGGATCAGATTCTGGCACACTTTTTACACTAAATAATACTGATTCTGCTAGTGAGCTCATTCAGTTAATGCAGTAAGACGTAAATCAGAATTAGTAGAGTCTGAATCAGTACCTGAGTGACATGGGCTTAAGGTTGACAATGTTGTTTAAAAGGTAAACTATTCTGCCATAAAGTTTTGTATAATAGGTCTACTTCTGGACAACATCTAAACAAAAGTTTGCATGACACTTGGAAAAAAATCCTGAGTCTTTGCAGAACAGGTGCCTTGGGAAATCACCACCTGAGAAGAGAGAAAGGCCTTGCAGCCTCAAAATATATAGAAAACCACACTCATTTGGGGCTTGCCTGTTGATTCAGTTAAACTACTGCAATAGACAGTCTATAAATAATTCACCCCATCTAAACACAGAAAATGAGACATGGATCATAATCATTCTTCTACAGCAGCTTTCACCCACCTGCGTGGGAATGGCTACTGTACATTTGACAGAAAGCCAGCCCATGCCAAACTGCTAGAGCAGGCTCTTACACTGGCAGTCCAGCATTATAATACGAACCTTGTGATTTATTTTTTTTTCTCCAATAAAAATGAAATCAGCAATTTTGTGACCACTGAAACTCTTCACAAATTCATATCTAATTTGGTAATAAGTTCTAAATAGTTGTAAATGAAGGTAAGAAAGGTTTCACTGCTTGTTTCCAAGTGCTGTATTGAGAACGCATGTAGTTTAAGTTTGATTTTTAAATATTATTATAAGTTTAAAAGAAAAAAAAAGAAAAGCCAAACAAACTATTTCATTTCAGCCAAAGAGAATGTTCCATTAAGCTGGAACAAAAGTGTTGACGTCTCTGCTTTAGAAAGCAATTGGAAACTTCTTCATTCTGGATCAGCAGAAGTTACATGTTGTGTGTATGGGTTTATATACCTACTTGAAAAATCAGTTGTTTGCACAGCTGTATACCAGGAGGTCTGGAAGAGCTCTAGGCCAATTCAAAGGGAGTCTATACACCCTTCATCCTGCACCATTTCTTACATCTCTGCCAAACATCCTCCATCACACCTGAGACATCAGTCTTTGCTCAAAATCTAGGTCTTACTGTAGGTTGTTGCATTTGAGCTATATCTAAATATTGCAACTCCTTTCTGCCTGTGTGACATCTAAGTGGAGACTTTCTTATCAATCCTCTGAAAGACTGAGTTGTTCTTGCTCTTTCTTATCATTGTTCTTGAAGAGCTCTCTTGGTTATCCCAAATACTCCCTGAAAGGAGTTTTGAAAATCCAGAGTGTCAGAATTTTTTTTCTCAGTTTTCTTCCAAAATGGAAGCAAATTCTACCAGGGCAGTTTGACTTTGCCTGAAGGGAACATGCAAATGAGTACACAGAAGCATAGTAAGTGTCTCTGAATAACTATACAGGGATGGTCTTGTAGCACTAAGAAAATTTAAATTTAAGAAACTAAAATGAACTAAGAAAATCTATATACTGATGTTAAGAACACAGAAATTCTATGGTTATGTTAAAGGAAATTAATATTAAAGAAAGTTTCCTATATGTAGAAATGCCCCTCTGAGATACCCATTGTTAGGCTCTGATAGTGATATACGATTTATGAAGCCACATACAGGGATAATAGAAAAGCTAAACAACCAGTCTCAGGTCTGACTGGAAATTAATTTTCAATTTGTTATTTCTATATTATAAGAGATTGTTAGGCAGAAGTTAAACAGTTGATTTATTCCTCCAGAGAAACCAGTGATAATAAAAATGCATAGATCAAACAATGTTATCCTTACCAAGGCAGACAAAAATTTATTAAAAATCCATATGGTCCATATGAGAGCAAATCCAATCCTAGAAATAATGGTAATGTGTATTCTTCTAAAATTACATTTTGATAAGAGTTCAGACTACAAATGTTCTAGTGTAAACAGAAGAAAGTAGAAAAAAAAATCAGTAAACAGATTTATTTTGAATTCATTTAACACTACCAAGAAAAGAAAATAGATTAACTCTGTCGACTATAAGTCCTCCATCCTCATGCCCTAAGGCAGTCACACATCCAAATTCCTGACATTTAAAGCAGGCATTGACATCAGAATTGTACATATACATGGAATCAGAAAGGTACACACCACTCAGAATATTTTAGCTCTGCTTACCTCACTGCCCAAGTCCACCTTGTTTTGATCGTGGATTGTAAATTTGAGGTATGATCAAGGAAGAAAACAGAAAAATCTAGATAAATATTTGATTTAAGGGATTAAAGGGTATGAACTCACAAACTTCTGTAAGTAAAAATCACTTAACACTTTGCTTACTGGACATCTCTAAAATCACTAATTCTTATATCTACTTACCATGAGGAAAGAAAAAGGCAGTAGAAAATTTAAAATGGTAATCTAAGATACTGTAATCTATCAGCTTTATTAGTGACAATGATTAATATTTGAAACTGTTGTAGGGAAATAACTAATATTAAGAGCAAGTGAGCAAATGCCAATGGGTAATGACCTTTCATTTATTTTACTTCATTTCATCCATTCATATTCAGTCTCAAGCTGTCTCTAGAAATGTTTCTACCAAACTTTTATTCTCCCAGAAAAAAATCTGCCAGAAAGAAATCAAGAACTTAAATTTTCTCAATCGCTTATTTCAGCAGCTACTAATTTGCCATGAGGTACAGTGGATATTAATCTATCCATTTCTCTTCCTATTCTGAAGAAGGAGAATATGCATTTACTTACTCCAACTGACTTTGGATGAGACAAGCCTCTGAACTATTTTCTGTCTTTTTCCTCATTGGTCAGGTTAAGACAAATTTCAGGAAGGAAAAGTATTGTAAAAATAGAATTTCACTGGATTTTACAAAAGGTCTAGTAATATGTTTTTTCCCATTATTCCCTCATAACACTGCTGAGTATTTTCGTATAAGAAAATGTGCAGTACCATGGACTTAAGGCAGTAAAACACAGATTAATCTCTGCCATAAAAAAGGGTATAATCTTAAAGCACAGTCTCTGTGGTTTCTGAAATATGAGCATGTGCTTGCATAACTGGTTGGACTGCTGAGCTGGGGCTTTTGGGAGCACTGTGATGTAATGTAATGTGCATAATTACAGAAGGCCTACCCTGGCTTATCTCACTGGTTTCAAGTATCTACTAGTGATGTTTTGTTGTGGTGTTTGGAAAAAATAACCTAAGAGTGAAAAGGAAGAAATCAATATGGAACTGGAAAATACTACTTCTTTCAAATCCACACTTAAAATGCAAAAGCCAGACCATCCAACAAACAAACAAAAAATCTTTTAAGAAATGTTTTTGTTCATCAAATATGAAGGACCAATTAGAGTCAAATATATAAACAGAGGTATCATTATTGACAATAAATGTGTTTATATATATATGTGTGTGTACATATATATACAATTTATAACTTGTTTATCTTTCTCAAAATACTTAAATCATGAGGATGAATGACAGGTAATTGTTTTGAAAGTCAGATTCCAGTGATAACTGAAATACCTACTCATTATATTTAAAAAGTGATCTTAGTTTCTATGGATAGGCTTTGAAATACAGAAAGAAAGCAAAAGTGGGAGAAACATGTTTACACATATTGATATCTGAGTGCATGTAAGAGGCCATTACCATTTAATGTTGCCTTTCCTTTCCTTGGATTGAAGTCATGAACATACAGCAAATACCACATAACCTCAATTTCTAAGGTATCTCCATCAAAACTTGCTTGTTATATCTTTCAAAAGTTAACTTATCAAATTAATCGCAGTCTCAAAAACACTCAAAAAATGAATGTTTCAACACAGTGTTTTCCATCTCACTTAACTATTGTATTCCTATTAGCCCCACTGCATGTGGGTTTGCTGACAGCTAACTTATGCTGTCAGTTCTGTTTCTGTACAATCTATTAACCTCATCTACTGAAAACATTCAGATAAAAAATTTCCCAGGCATTCCCTGAAGATCTAATGTTGATTATTACAGTTAAAAAGAAGATCAGTAAGCTACTTTGCATTAAATTCTTGGTAACATAACATCCTTATGAATAAATGTATTAGAAGTACACTGACAAACATTTTGCAGCTTGATATTCTCAAGGTAAAATTAAATGGGTCCTCAAATGTCCCTTACCCTACTTGGGAGACAACCACTTAAAGAAATGGTGACTGAGGTGCCATTCTCTGAGAGCAACAATATGTCTAAAAAGAGAACTTACCAGCCAGTGACCTGAACATTTATTTATGAGACAATACATATGTAATATCATAGTCCACTGTTCTATACACCAATTTTTTAAGGGTTTTGATCTAGTTTTCATTTTCCTGAACACAAAGCTGGTTTAAAAGAATCAAAATTTGGCTACACATATGCAGATCATATGATCCAGAAATGTCTTGGAATGTGGGAAGCAAATGGTCCAAGGATGGAATAGACACTGAGGGGCTTCCTGGGGGATGATTTTCCAACATGAGGATGTAGCAGCTCTTAGCTGTGAAAGAAGCAACTAAATGACTCCCTAAACAGACTTGTAAAACTCTCCAAGCTTTGATGCAATATGTCTTCCATACTTGGTATTTTGAAACATTTGCTTCAGTTCCTAGCTTTGAGGTCTGTACACTAAATATCACTCCGTGCTCTGGAAAATATAAAATGTAAAAGCGTTAAGAATAATTGGATAAGTAAGTTACTGGAAGATTCTGAATGTGGAAAAAGAGACAATATGTATGTAATTGTTTCGAAGTACTATGTAATTAGAGTACACTGAGTATCTGTAATTACTTGTCAGTGCAAAGCAGAAACATTTTCTATAATGCTGTCTGCTTTTCAAAACAAGGAACATATTTCAGCAAGAGCAAATTTTCCAAAGTGCAAATTTCTGAATTATAGAAAATGAACAAACAAACAAAAAGGATTAGATATCTGCATTTTAATTAGCCATTTTCCACACTTTTTTTCTAATTAGCTATCTTTAAGTTAAGAACAAATAAATTTTTAATTTTCACACTAAAATGGTCACTTCAGATACAATACTGGAATGTTTCACTTCAGGTGAACTAAAGGAAATGCTCCTTATTCTTGCACTTAACTTAAAATATTGCCTCAGGAAGGTAAAATAACTTCTTACTGAGAACCAGTAGACACCTATTTCTATGTGTAGAAATTTTTTTTGTTTCTATTTAGAAAAAAAAAGTGTTTCTCAGTTAGCAACAAAGCACAAAGAGACTGAATAGAATTGAGTCTAGATCTCTGTAGCTGGAAGCAATCACAAATTTCCCTAGGTCAACAAGAACAAAAAATGTGTCACACAAAATACTGTTTTTCTCCATTATTCTTGCTAGTATCTTGGGCCTGCAGGACTGGAAATTCCTTTAACTGTGAAACGGAGAAAATGTACAGTTTAAAGTACACAAAAACTAGTAAAAGATAAAACAAGGACCTGTGGAAGATGAAACAGAAGAAACTTAGGAAGTAGAATATTAAACCAAATGCACACAAAGACTGCGTTACAGAAAGCTTTTCTTGTGTGAGGTGAGTCCAGACAGGACTTCTTGCATGCATCCTAAAAGCCACAAGGTACCATTTCCAAAATGAAGTGCTACAAGTCTAAACAAGCAGGTATACCAAAAACTCCAAAGAGACAATGCTGGTGTCTTTGCTGGAAAATTTTAAGAACAGCTGAATTTGACCTAATAACAGCATAACACAGAGCATCCAGTTGTGAAATGTTTACCAATACATATACTCTAAAACTAATCAAAAGAGCTTTTTGATAATTCCATTTTTAACAATGAGCATTTCCAGAATACATGATGTACCCATAAGGGCATAATTAAGACCCTGTCCCATGCAAGTTTCATTCCAGAGCACAGATGTGGGATGGGCTGTTGTCATAAGGCATCAGACTGAGGCTTCAACTTGAAAGGAAATACATGATACATATAGTCTATTCTGCCAGACTCTACAAAAGGAATGTTCTTAATTCAGTACTGAAGGATTATCCAGTTCTAAAAGCTAATATATACTAATTAGAATTTTCTTGCCAACATATTTTCCCTATCACCAGTTTTATCTTACTTGAGAAAAAATGCAAATCTTTGGGGAAAATGTATGAGCCTGAGAATATTGGGACCGTTTGTTTACATTACTTTGTTGGAAACCATTGGGATATATTTTGCCATTTTTTTATTGTTTCAAGATGGGGTAGTATCATATGGTTTGTGAGCAGCAAGCTTTGTACATTTATTGAAAAGGCCTGTTTTCATAATTCTTCATGGTATATCAGGTTTAGAGACAGTTTTTTCAAGAAATAAGTAAATATAAGGAGACAGAAGAGGTTAAAAACATGGTTTTATTGGAGGTAAAATACATAACACATATTGATGTCTTTCTTTTGATGAAAACCAATTTAATAAAAAAAAAGGCAATAATATAGATATCTATCTGGACTACTATAAAGCATCTGATATGGTTTAATATGACAAGTTATTAATTAAACTGTATATTATTAGGTTATCTGGTGAAAAATGGACTAATGAGGGGAACACGAAATGAGGTGAATACAAGACCTGAGCACAAGAGTAATGGAAATAGAATGAAATAGCTTTGTAAACAAAGAAGGTTAATGTAATAAAGAGAAAATTTGAATTTCTCCTGTAAATAAAATCAGCATAAACTGAAGGCAAATATTCTTGAAAACTGAATAAGGACCTGACAGTACTGGCTGCATAGTGAGAAAAGCTTTTAATTGATGCTATAGCACAACTGCAGATGGGAAACCAGCATGAGCACAGATTCATTGCCACAGGAACACACCTCCTAACAAAACTGTTTTATTATTTTACCATGAACGAGTATTTGTCTTACTTTTCATAAGTCAGTCAGCAACTTGTTCTAATCTGTACAAACAGACTAATTTTTAATACACAACTATCTATTTCTAGGTAAGGAAAGTTAATATAACTGCTACTCAAAATCAAGCTAACTTTCTGAACTTTGCCTATGAAATGTCACCGTTCTTCATTGTTGGTTATCTTAATGCCATCAACGTGAAAAAAAGCCAAATTAAGACCGTATTGTTTAAAAATTTACTAACACTGATAAAATATTATACTTTTTTAAAGGTATGCTACCAATTATGCCAAAGCAAAGTAAATAAAAGGATAAATCTATGTTGTGTAAGTGTTGAAATAGGGAAACTCAGAAATCATTAGCTTACATAGTCTGTCAGAACAAAGGCTAAGTATGGTATGATTCCTCTCTGTAGACTTTTGGGGAAAGACAGGAATGTGACACAGCAGTAAAAAGATGTTGCAAAAAAGGCAACTAGAGCATGCAGTCAGGCATTAGCAATGAAGGCATTTCCACCACAAATTAGGAGTGTCATTTTCCATAAGCACAGTTCTGAAAAAACTTTCCAGTGTCTGTAGTAGAGATAGGAAACCTAATTTGTTTTAAAGATGAAACTCCTTAAATTTTTGAAAGGAACTACTGGAAACTTTTGTCTGCAGTTGTAGAGAGGATATGATTTGATATCTGGTCTCTGATAGTTTTTTGCTCTTGGATTGCTTGTTAAATATATTTTAAATTCAAGTTTAGACTTGAAGGAGACAGGATTTACTGAAAACAATAGAGCTCAGAGATCACATTGAACAGGCCCTCAATGAAAAGCATGGTGTGTGGGGATGTTTGTGTGTGTACAGAAAAAAAAAATCTAGATATTTGCACAAGTTATGATTTAAGCACCATTACTTGGCTTAAATCAATTATTTCTAAATATATACTAATATGAACTTGGCAAATTAGATGATACTAAGAACATGTCTTATTCTTTCACTGTGGTATTTCTGGGTATAAGAACTATTACCCATGATAAAAAATGCTTTATACTTCTGTTACTCACATAGATACCAGGTTTAATGGCTACAAAGTTGTCTGGGCATCAAATCCAGTAGCATGTTTGTTGTGTTACTAAACTATGGGAAACCATTGGGCACATAACATATAATTATAGATGAAAGATTTCTTAGGTCATCTTGTCCCATCCTGGCCAATGTATGACTCTTCCTTATAATATATACCTCAATACTTTAAATGGGGTGAAATTTTACATTAAGTAATGGGTCTTCTACCACTTCCCTTAAAAGATTTTTCTATATTTTTATGTCAATGTGAAGTTTAAACCATATATTTGAAAGCAAAATTATTTTGTATAGTTAACTGTTTTCCAGTTACTGGGATGTTGGTATTCCTTATTCTATTATAGAATATTTCTGGCTGTGCAGACTAAGTAATACTAAAAAGATCCTGTCCTGCACCAGCATGGTGGAGAAGAGGAAGGTTTGTTTGCATCGCTTTCTATTTTTTCTCTACCTCTTGAACATTTGAATTGTCTGATTTTAAAATAGTTTCTGGTCTTTGAAGTTTGAGTTATAATAAGCTTTAGAAGTGAAAGACTCTGTTGGGTTTAGCATGTTCATTTACACATGAGCAGTCAGTGCAATTATACGTAAAAACTCTGGTCTGTTCAGGATCCTGTTACACTTTGGGTGATGAAAATTTGTCTTTCTAAATTCCTCAGCCTTAATAATAAAAGTTTGTATTATGGTGTTACGTGAAGGAGATCAGATCATGATCACATTATCCAGATCAAAATTCTATGACACTTTTTTTTTCTTCAGAATCAGTGTAATTCATCAGTGCTAGGTAAGCTAAGTGCTAAGTAGCACCATCTTTTGACTTAGAAAAGTCACCTATACATATTTTTATTATCTTTTTCTCATTTCATGGCCACAAAGATACATCATCCTCCCTACATTTTTTTTTTTGATTTCTTATAATTTTTATTCATGTTTCCACCCTATTCAGGTAGCACATTTTCTTCAGCACTTCAGCCTAAAGAAAAGACAGCTATATAGACATCCCAGTTGCAAAAATTTTGGGAAATAACTGTTAAGTCACTTGGTTATATCAAGTCTAGGACAGCTGGACATACTTAACCATAGGATGGCTTACCAATGTTTTCAATACGTGTTCCAATCTGAGAACTAGAAGGCACCAAAAGAGCTTATCTGGAAAATACTCAAAAGAAAAACAAATAACGTTCTACTTTACATAATACATAGTTTAAGCATGTGACTTTTTACCACAGAACTTTTAAAATCCTAAAAGTTTATATGTGTTCAAAAAGTAAGTGAGTGGAAGACAAACATAAGACAACTAACAAACTTTCCTAGCTTGAGGACTCTTACTGCTGCAAATCACTTCAACAGCTTGACAAATAGAAGTCTGAATACTGGATAATGGAACAGGTTGCCCAGAAAAGTTGTGGATGCACCATCCCTGGAAACGTGGCCCATCATGTTGAGGGAGGTGATTCTCCCCCTCTACTCTGATCTCGTGAAACTCCACATGGAGTACTGGGGTCAGCTCTGGGCCCTCAGCACAAGGCCATGGAAGTAGTAGAACGAGTCCAGAGGAAGGTCATGAATATGATCAAGGGGCGTGAGCACCTCTCCTATGACGACAGGCTGAAGGAGTTGGGGTTGTTCAGACTGGAGAAGGGAAGGCTCCGGGGAGATCATACAGTGATTTTCCAACACCTATATGCCTGCAGAAAACCTGGACCAAAACTCCTTGTCAGCGAGTATAGTGATAGGACAAAGGGGAATAGCTTTAAACTAAAAAAAAAGGTAGATTTAGATTACACATGAGGAAGAAGATCTTTACTATGATGGTGGTAAGGCACTGGAACAGGTTTCCCAGGGAATTTGTGGATGCTTCATCCTTGAAAGTGTTCACTGCCAGTGTATGTGGTTTTGAGCAACCTGGTGTAGTGGACGGTGTCCCTGCCCATGGCAAGGAGGTTGGAACTTGGTGGTCTTTAGAGTCCCTTCCAACCCAAACCATTCAGTGATTTTATGATTCTATGGATAGGCTGTACAAAAAGCTGAAATCTACAGATACAGGAATCAACTTAAAAACTGAAACTAGCAAGAAGATTAAACAGCATGTTCATAAATGATCTCTGAACAGACAGACAGACATACCAATGATTAGCCAGTGTTTACTTCTTAACAATAACAACAGCACTTAAATCAATCCAGGAGAACTTTCTCAGTAGAAGACAAGTCTGATAGATATTAACACTCAGAGAAACTCTTTTCTATACAGAACACAGTAAGAATTCACAGAATTGTGTATAATGTAAGTGGTACCTTTATCTGTGTGCAGTAAACATTTATCTTGACAAATAAGAAGGACGAGGTTCTTGAATTGTTTACATTGTGTTTACCTAGACAGTCTAACTTGTCCAAGTAAAGACTGAGCACTGGATGAGTAAACCTCTTGGTCTGAGCTGATATTGTATGTTCTTACTAGTATAAGAATTAATTTTTAATTTGCTTAAGACTTCCATGAAGTTTTTCCAAGGATACTAAAATTCTACCTGTGAATAGAAGTGCACTGAGTAAGAAGTAAATGGGAAGATTACCAGCAAATGATTGGTCTACGCTTTAGGACTTCAGTAGTGTGTATGTTTAAATATTGTGCAGATAGGAATCCAGTGTGGTTTCCAATCCACTAATAAAAGTAATAGACAATTCTGCGCTTCTTTTTAGAGGCTGTTTTACTACAATCACCCTCTTTCATCATAGTCACAGTGATTTCCCCGGAAGTGAGGTGGTATTCCTACACTGAGTGTGATAGGACTTGTTCTACATTGTCTACCAGATTCCTGAGATAAAGTATTTCTATCTCTTTTCCTGACACGGGCAGTCTTTGTAACTAACTCAAAGTTGAATCAATATTTAAGGAGAAGGACTTCCCATGTCCTGCAAAGGAATGGCAAGTGTTTGCTGGCCATTCTGTGAGGCAGCAGAGCATGTGTTAGCCAGCACACAACAAACAAAAATGGACATCAATTACAGTGAGCAGTTAGCTAAGCTCCCGGGGATGTTCCAAATGCAATGTGAACAGTAAGTGATTTCCCAGAACATTTTGGTAAGAACTAAGTGCACTGGTGAACCAGTTTATGGAATCTTGTATTGCCATTATTGTGACTGTAATTTCTGGTGGTTCAAAAAATGCTGCTTGGGTACAGTTCTTTAACCCTATGAACTCTTTAACTTTCACAGGAAAGTCAGTATTTCAATGGACATAAAAGCTCTTCTTCAAAGTTAATGACACTATGTAATGCAGGGACGATGATTTATTTTATAAAATGATTCATGTTTATTCATTTTATATTAATATTTATTATTATATTAGAGATAACCCCCAAAATGCACTGGATTCTACCACTTCAGTTGCAAATTAAAAATGATTTGCTTATAATTTTATCATCAAAATTATGTATTGTTAATGACTGTCTTAGGTGTTCATAGTGAGCTGAAAGTCAGTCACTGCTATAAAGACATTCAGGTAAGCACATTTCCCAGCAATTCAAGAGACCTCAGATTTCCCAAGGCAGATCCAAGCTGTAAAGTTCATTAAGCCGGAGTTCCATGGGGATGTGTGTGGTTGTGTGTGTCTGCTGGCACTGGCAATTCTAGCTTGACATGCTTCTGACTTTGACAGAAGAGTCTCAAGTTGATACATTGACTTTGGTCTAATATAGAGCCAAATCCAAACTACATCAAACTTTGTGGGAGTGATTCAAGTCTAGTGTTCCATTGCAGGCTTCTTTGCAATCACTCACCTTGAACTATATACTGTCTCAAGTAATTAAAATATAATTTTCATACCCATAGTCACTGTGGTCTTTGTATTACTAAATTACAAATGTCCAGCCAGACCCATGCCATGATTAATGGAGTTTCTTAAGCACCACTCATTTCAGAGGAAACCAGACAGAAATGTCATGCTGGTCTTCTCTCCTCTTCCATTCTCTCAGACCTGGTGAGAACCAGCAAGGCAAATCTTCTGCCCCCCAACCCCTTGTATTAAATGTGGACCTCCTGGTGGAAAATCCTAAATGCTGATAAACAAAGCAGCCTTCAGCACATCACAACCCTCTTTGAGAAAAAAATATAAATAAATAAATAAATAAATAAATGCCGTATATTATCAAATGCAGTATATACAGGCCTAGCAATAAATATAAACATAATTTAAAGCAATTCTGAGGATGAAGCAGACCTTAACATTTTAAACCTACACATTTTATAACCACAAAATGTGGAGCAATAAAGAGAACAAGTAATTTTCACACAACAATCACAGGGTGTCATATTTATTTATTTATTTATTTATTTACTTTCCCACAATCTAAAAAGAGCAATTTCCATCTTGGAACTTAGACCAACAAAACAGAGCCCAGTAAACAATTTGAGTCCTTTCAGACAGTGCATGATGTGCTAGATCCTGTAGAGATGAGCACTGAAGGCACAGTTAGTAGTGCAAACTTGTTTATTATGACAAGGAGGATGCCTGCTGGATATATGCAATATGAAAACTTGGAGGCGGGGGGGATCAGCACTTACATAATGTTTCAGGAGTGACCACAGCAGCTCATATTTTAAGTGCAATGAATTCTAAAATGAGATTAGCTTCAGGCAGATTACTTGGATTGCTGAATGTTAACTCAGTGATAGCACTGAGCATGTTTAATGGTAGGATGCAGTCATTTAAATCAGTGTTGGGATGTATAGATGGAATATAATGTTTATTATGTTTTACTGCATAACAAAGATTTGAAGATGTGGAAGGGAGTGGTCTTCAGCCTGCTTAGCTTCAATTAATTTAGGATTTAATCACCTTAGATTCTATAGTCAAAAGGAAGTCACAGATTCAGAGTTATGTTAAGAGATGTGCTGTGGAGTATCTCCTTCACATATATAATAGAGGGAGTTTCTAGAGTCTAGCTTCCTATCTTTAGTGTAATCACAGATGTCATTTTGGAAAAAGTGGTTGGCTTATGGTTCTTACCAGACAAGTGTAAGCTCCTGAGTGGATGCAGCAGCACAGACATCCTGGGATCCAGGGACAGTGGAACAGGAGAGGGGGATCCTGTGCCATAGTGCTGAACTTGGACCTGAGGTGGCAGATCCTGTGATACTATGTCTACTCTCAGAACCATGGTTCAAGAAGGATGTTGATGGATTAGTGAAACTTTAGAGAAGTGTCATAAGAATGATTAAATTACTGAATAATGTTCATTCCAGGGAAAGAATAAATGATGATATTATGCCTTCTAGTCAAGGGATTCTGAAAGTGTATTTATTCCACTTGCCATAAAACATTAGGGGTTGATTTGATCACAGCCTGTAAAAAAACACCTCCAAGGCTGCAAAATTTCAACAATGAGCTGGGTCGTCAGCCTAGCAGACAAAAGTATAGCTAAATCCAATAGCTGGAAGATGATGCACGACTCATTCAGACAAAAAATAAGGCACATATTTTTAACAGTGAAAAATTTTTTCACTGGAACAATTACCTCAATTTGCCATGGATTATATCTCTCTCTGCCAGTTTCAAAATAAAGATTGAATTTTGAGTGAAAGGAGGGCAGAGAGAAAGTGAGAGACACAGATACACTTTAGTTTAAGCACACTTTATTTTAGGGAAGCTTTATAGTGTGTATTATAAAGAAGCTCAAACAAGATGCTGTCAAATATTCACTTGTAGCTTTGGGACCTAGGGCTTTATGAAGTAGACAAATTATGAATTACTATTGTTCTTATTAGAATTAGAAAAAAAATACTTCCATGTAAAATATCACAATGAATTCTTAGTACACTGAATGAATTGTAACATCAATGCTGTGTTATGCAGATAGCTACTTTTGCCAAAACAGTCTTTTCGTGACAATAAATTTTCGTAAGTACAAAGAGCTTAAGAAGAAGAAAGGCACATAAATGATGACAAGCAGGTGTCTTTGGCTTGAAAACAGCTATTTTGATTGTAACTAAAAAGTTACTGAAATTGAAGTTGGACAGACTAAACATTTTGCTACTGCAAAATCAGAAAAAAAAAATAAAAATAAAGGAAAGAAAAGCCCTCACAGGCTCACTAGTGGTCGGGAACACTTTTTAAGCAGTTATGTTCTTGACACATTAGAGCTGACAGAGATTTCTGTTTCATGTACACTACATTTTCACCAGTTTTTCACACCTCACGAAGATACTCATTATTAATGATATGGAAAATTGTCAAAAGGAAGATGTTCACAGAAAGAGATGCCCTTGTGGTTAAGTGGACCACAGTAGGTGTCCATGTGCACGTATGTATGGAAAGAACTCCCAGAGTTATTTCCTGGGCAGCATGGCCCAGGAAAGCACTTCACACAGGTAATTGTTGGGTACCCATTCTGCTTTTGTGGGAATGAATTAGGTTTATCTCTGATGCCCTATCTTCATGCCTTGCTGATCACAGCTAAACTTACCTGCTTACCTAGATGAAGCTCGAGGTTCCCTTTCTGGTGGTGATCCCTTGCCTTGCACTGAACTCAGAGGCATCTGATAGAGATTTCCCAGGTGATGCTCAACCACCAGGGTAGCAAAATCCTCCCCTTTTTTCCAGAGAAAAGCCCTGGCATTTATTCCCCCATTTTTCCTGTCTAAAAGAGGTTTTTTTTTAAAATTATTTTATTTTTATTTTATTTTATTTTATTTTATTTTATTTATTTTATTTTATTTTATTTTATTTTATTTTATTTTATTTTATTTTATTTTATTTTCCCTCCTCCAAAGTGTGCTACAAGGCATTTTCTGTTCTGGAGCATGAGTTATTTCAGAGCTAGAAATACTTGGTCTATCCCAGTGGATGTCTAGATTCCCAGCTTTGCAGCAAGAAGTACCAACGTTTATCCCAGGCAAACTGCAAAGTACTGGTGTTTAATACCACAAAATAAAATTTTGTATGTGATGTGAGAGGTGGGGGAGGGAAGAGGAGAGAAAGGGGAGGGAGACAGAAGCCAGAATTTAGAGGGAGAAGAATACTGGAAAATAAAACCAACACAAATTTAAAACCCTACACTGTGTTCTGAAATATCTCTAAAATAGAGTCTAATGTAAATACATAATAGGCCATGTTGTAAAAAGGTTTTATTATATTCATAACAAGGTGCTGCTAAGCACATTTTTGGCGCTATATAAATAATAAATAGTGATAACAATGCACATTCATGACTTCACCACATGTGAGTAATGGAGCCAATACAACCTAATGCCAATAAAATCTTTATATCTCCACATGCCATCATGTATTCTCTCTACATATTATGTCAACATTTTTAAACTACTACTAAAACATTGATCAGATCACTATGCAATTGGATGTTTTAAAATCTCTGACATCTGGAAAATTTAAGTTCCTAAGAAAAGAGATTTTTAAAAGGCTCCAGAAAGTCAGAGGGAACTTTCTTACCGAAAAGATGGTCTGGAAAAGGATAAACAGAAAGCACAGGGTGTCAGTGGAAAGTAAAATGATTTCACTTGGTTTAATGTGAAAAACATAGAGAAAGCACTTAGGTTTCTTAAAAAATGGGAACTCTGTGATCACATTGAAAAAATTTGCAAACAGTAGGCAAAGGACAAAACCCACATGATTTTAATTTTGTAAATTATACAATGACTCAATCAAATAATGTTCATTAGACTTATAACAGCTTCTGTTACTCTCATGCTTTCCCTCATCTTTTCTATGTTCTTGCCTTCCAGGAAAGAGCTGAGGTATTTTAATCTATCCAAAACCAAGAACTCTTTAGAAAATGAAAGCTGTTGGCTTTCTGTATCCTCTATTTTTCAGAGCACTTATAATATTGTTTCAGGTTTTAGATTTCAGACTTCTCTGTCTGAAGGAGATACTTTTTGTGGTCTGGGTTAGATTGATGAAATGGCCTGTTTTCTTCAGGCTTTGCTGAAAGTATTACCATATATGATGGCACTTTCCAAAGCAGAGTCTCTTCTCCACCTGCTAAGCATATCTTAAAAGACAGTAACAGGCTAGAAGTATTGCTAACAAAGCAGCAGCACCACTTTCCTTGGTTTCTATTCTAACCTCATTGACAAGGAAATGCACAGCCATGTTCTCCATTGTACGTTTCTGTGATAACAGATCAGCTGCTTGAGCAATCTATTTCTGAAGAAAGAAAAGAAGGGAAATGAAAGATGGGGTTGAAATGGGACAATTCACAAGTTTAGATAATATCCTCCAAAATATTACCTAAGGATAAAGAATTTATTAAACAAGACTAGATATGCTTCCATTATGTCTGGAACTAGGCCTCTGACATTAGCTAATATTTGCTACTTAGGGGAGGAGAAAAATCCTCATTGAAGCACCTCTTTCCTTCAGGCTGACTCATCTGTGGTTTACCCATGCTTACAGACTGTAGGATCTTCAAAGCATCTTTGCCAGCTAGGTGCTGGACTTGTAATAACTGGGCAAAATTATTGCTTGGTTTTTGCAGCAAAGAATTAATAGTTCTTCTCCATTAGATGTGCAGTACGCTGTAACATCACTGCTTTCCCAAATACCCAACCCTGTTAGAAATTCCTAGCACTCTGCCAACAATTCATCTGATAAGCAAAGGAAATTAGCACTTCATCTGGCACCTGGCTTCTAAAGACAAACAACCTGATTTTGCTCAGAAGGGAACTTCCTCCCTTTGTGTACCCAATGCTGATTTTTATGAACAATTTTACAGGAAAAAAAAAAGAAGGCTATGAGGGTTGTGTATATATTCATAAACTAAACCTATCTAGGGAGTGTTACTGGGCAGTGAAACATAGTCTTCTGATCTGTTAAAACAGTGCCTGGCATGGGGCCAGTTCACATTCTCCCCAGTCCTTATGATGTGGGGATTGCCCTTGGCATTGCCAAGTTTGGATGCAGCCACCCAATTTTGAATTTGAAGAGTTTTCCTGTAAGGATGTGGCCAGAGTGTGTCACTTGGCCACAAGGCCAGAGAACATTTCCCAACACTATTCAGTTTACTAGCATGGACACCATTAAGGTAAGGTTTCAAAGAGATATAAGGGCTAGTAACACAATTGTCTGAGCACTTCAAAATGATAATAGTACTAAACTCCCACTGAAATCAGTGGTAAGTGGCTAATTTGCTCAGTCCAGGAATCATGTGCACAGCTTTAAGCATATGCTCAAATCTCATGAATTCAGATTAAACGTGAACATAAATGCATTTTCAGTAGTAGATTAGAGCTGTATAAATTATTTCCCTATAGTTACTTTTAATATACTAGGTGACAAACACCAAGAGCATATTCGTTATTCTTTCTTCACCTGCTTTCAGGTACTTTTTATCATTGCGAATGTCAGCCATTCTGGTTAAAGAAGATGCAGGCTTCCAGCCAGACCAGCTATTAGTGTAAACTTTCTTCCTTTTAACCTAAGTGCTTGTCTACAAAATGCCAAAGTCAATCACTTATCTAGATAGAAAATGCTGTCTAAAAGTGAAAACAAATAAATGCGTGACACATCCCCCCAAAGAAAAGCTTTAAGCTTTATCAGTATCTCCAGGGTGTTTCTGTAGTGAAGGGCACTTGTCCTTCTTTGTAATTCTGGACCATCCTGGCTCAGGTCTTCAGAGGTCCCAAACTCTTCATGGCTCTGGTGAAGCTCTGAATGTGGTCCAGTATTTGCATTGCTATTCAACAGATGTTACATCTCCCAGCTGCAGTATTCAGTTTCTGGGGTAGTATGCTTAATGGAATAATAAACCAAACTATCACCAGTTCAGTTTTGTCTTGCAGATTACAAAACTTGCTTATCTCATGAGGAAACCTGGCTCACTCACATGCTGCAGTCATGAAAATTTCAGACACTCCATTTACTTTGTCTGTTCTCAATAAGTCGTAAATGAGTTAATTACCAAAGAGATGTGTTTTTGCCATCTCCTATCAATGGGATATAGAAATATTTAGTACATATGCCATACTTAGTTAGATGTGTGATTATTTCTTGATCATTTTTCTTACCAGCCAGAAGATTTTTTGTTTGTTTGTTTGTTTCTTTCTTTCTTTCTTATGTCCTCCCTTAATCCTGAAGTGTGTATAACTCTCATGGTCAGGAAAGAAAAACTCTCAGATAGAAGGGATTTATTTATGTATTTATTTAATGGTTCTAGAGCTTACCGAGCCAGGGAGAGAGATGGAGAACTTGCAGAAGAGAAACAGAGCTAGGGATTGCTTGTACCATTAGTGAGCCATCTTAATTGCAGGAAGAGTTGCAATATATCTGTAAAGAGTTGATGTATTGTCACTATCTTGTCTTATTTTTTATTATGTGCTTACTTTTACAGCAGTGTGGCTTACAGATCATGTATAAGATTAGTTGGTAAAATTTCTTTAAATAGCTCGAATGAAACTGCCAACATCTACTCATCTATTTTATGTATATGGATTTAGGAAGAGAAATAGAAAAAGAAAAATTTTACACCGAAATTTCAGTTAATTGTGTGTATCTTTTTTTTTTTTTCACCATTAACCTGATAAAAGAGACAATCCTAGCCCAGTTAATGAAAAAGATATCACACTTCTCAAATTCACAAGATGAAACTTTACATGTTCAAAATTTACCTTGAAAATTTAAATATTTTATTTTAGCTGAGGTTAAATTTTAGAAGCAGGTACTGGTCATGATTAGAAAATAGGTTTTTCATGAAAACAAAACAAAACAAAACAAAAACAAAACTAATATCAAAATATTAGAGAAAAAGTTCCTATCTAAATTAGAAACCACATATGAAAGTGTCTTAAGGATGAAAGCCATTAATCATGGCCACTCAAACAGCAAAGCAGGGAGAGGGGGAAGATAATGGGAGTAGTACAGAGGCAGAAGACAACATAATATTAGAAATTTATATGAACCAAATGTCTGAATTAGATTTGGTCAGCTAATTTATTTTCTTTGGCTAATTTTCATACATTTATATCTGAATTTCAACCTAAGTGTTTTCAGCCTGCATTATTATACGAAAACGTTTTGAACTAGAACATTAGCACATATTCCTTAAAAAGGTCAAAATAGTCTGACAACTTGTAATATATATTGAGTGTCAAAATTAACCTTTCTGCATGTTTCTGTTTCAAGTAAGTCATGTTTTCTCAGGTCAAAAACAAAACAAAACAAAACAAACAAACAGAAAAAAAATGCATAAGGCACATAAGGCACATCTAAGGACTCTGAATAATTCTTGCCCAGTTAGTGCTGTGCCTCTACTAAATAGCAGATAAAAATCCACATCTAAATCTGATTTAGCCAAATGTCTTGACCATGAAAAAAAAATTATATATATATAATATATATATATATATCCAAGTGGATGTCACAGGATATCAGTCCTGCAGTCACCCTCTCAGAGGGGACTTTCTGGAGAAGGTGACAAGGGCACTCTGGGCATCCCATGGCTCAGTTGCAGGCTGCCATCCAGCAGCCCACCGAGACAGTTTGTTTCTTCCCCTACTGGAGATTTGCAGACCTGACCCCAGGGAGGGAAGGGAAGGGTGCAGCCCCCACTAGTGTCTTGGGGGGGGGGGGAGGGGGGGAGGAGGAGGTGCAGCCCTTAGCCCCCACACCTCTGTGTGCTTGGGTGAATTACCAACCCATCGCTGGACCACTGTACCTTCTTGTCATTAAAACCACAGTTCATATAGTTCACAGAGTTTTTTGCTGATTTATGTTACCTGTCTTCTTCTCTTAAAAATTCCTAGAAAAAGGATGCCAGAGAATAATAGCAAAAGGTAGTCACTTTATACATATCTCTCTCTCTCCTCTCCCTCTCTCTCTTTTTTCTGTAGATTTGTTCCATTTTTTTCCAACTCTTCACTCTCTCTTCTGAAGGCTGCTGCTTACAATCAAGCTCTTCCAACCCCCCCTTCCTTTACTGAAACAGCTTTTCCTTAGCTTTTTCTCTGGATAGATGTTTGTATAGGATCAAATGCTACTGTGGAGAAAGGTTGATTGGGATTCTGAAGAAAAGGCTGGTTAAGCTACGCCTGTTTTCCATTCCCTTCTCCTTCTATAATTGCCTCGTCCTCAATATGGTTTTATTTTCTCCACCTCTCAATAATGCACTTAATCAAGTTTCATTGTATTATTCTCTGTATTCCCTATATTACTGAGCAGAATATGTATATGACCCTTTCCCATATATCTTTCTTTAGAGATCTTAAGTAGTTTGAGCCCTGTGTGATCCTCCTTGGGAGCTGGCATGTCACATGGACAGAAAGCCCTTTGCTATTTGAGTGGTATGCCAAGTAACCATGTATTCCCGATCAGTATGTCTACAGTCATTATTAGGCTATAAAAGTCAGCTTTCCCCAGGGTGCAGTATGCCTTTGGAAACAGACAGCCCTGCAAACCCAAGCATAGATTAGGTGCACACTTTCAGACATATGGGTTGAAAATTTGACCCTGCACTGTTTCTATACATGCATACATATATATAATGTGTGTGTGATTATTTATGTATGTATATGTATGAAATGCATAAAAATACATAAGCCAGAAAGAGAAGAGAAACCTGGCAAAAACACTAGGGGTCCTTCTTAGCAGCAAAGCTTTCAGCAGTGTTGAAAAGAATGGAGCCAATCTCTGAGACAAATTTAGCTTTTACTGGAAATGCCTTCTCTTGAGAAGGGGAAAGGAATGGAAAAAAAGGGGGGGAAAGGGATAATTTATGGCTTGCTGTTTAAAACCTTCCTGGACCAACTTCACTTTTGCACTTTTTGTCACCTTTCAGCTCTGAAATGGAGCCTGGCCTGAGTAGTGTTAGGGCTCATCTATCCTCTCTTGAACTTGCCTGCTGAATTTGCAGGCATCAGCAGAAAAGAACCCAAATACAGCTTGAACCTGGACCTTGGAGGGGGGTGGGGATCTGCCAAGCCTGAACTCAGTGCTCAGGCTTCAAGAGCCCTGCAAGAATGTGGTAAAGAAAAGGAAAGGAGATTCATTCCTAATGAATGTAGCTTGAAATATATACTTCAAAACTTAAATGAATAGGTTTTTAGTTACAGTGTGGTGCAGAGAAAAGTAGATGTGGAACAACTGCTTACACAGACATAAAACAGTCTCTCATTCTCTCACTCTCTGGGTCCCTTAGGATGTGGTTGGGCAGATGGATACACACATGTGCAGAGGAATCCTCAAAAAAAACCTAGGAAGACAGACAGAGAAAAGTTCTTACGTAACATAAATGTAATGAAGTCCTCTATTAATGAGGCTGAGATTGTAACTGAACTGGGCACATCATTTACAATTACAGGTTTGTAGTTTAAAAAAATTTTTTCAGGGACTTCTTTCTAGCTGTATTCTTACAGCGATTAGTAGGCTCGTCATTTTATACAAAACTAGCTAGGAGTAAAATGCTAAAGGCTTTTAAATTTATTTTAAATATAGTAAATCTCATTAAGTTTGCAGCAGATTGTTTTCAAAGAAAGCATTTGGCAGCAACTATTGTGACAATTTTTTCCAGTACTCTTACCATTACACTCTGTATGCTGCGTTTCCCATAAATGTTTGTGACAAAAGAAAAAAACAGCTAAGAAATACTGCACTAGATAGCAGTTTATGGTCTTCACAGAATACCTATATCTATACAGTGAAATGATACTGTGTTTGCAACTATAAAACATTGTATACAAGGCTATAAAAAGTTAAGATTATTCAATTTTCAAGAGTTCTTGAGGGAAGTTAAATGCTTGTCATTTTCCCAATGGTTTTAAATGGGAATTGAGAGTCTAGTTCCTTTCAGTATTTTAGGAAATTTAATCTAAGAGACATTTAGTGAGCTTAGTTATGAATTCTGTTACAGTTACACTGCATCTGATTAGGTTTCCTAATGAGAACAAGGTACCATATATGAGTACCATGTATTTTGCATAAAGTCTCTGAAATCTCAGTAAATTCCCTGACAGGCCTGAACTACCAACTACCAGGATTGTCTCACATCTCCAGGCATATCCATTTTCTCTCATTTCTATGATTCTGAGGTAGCCATAGGTTAAGAGGGAAGCAAAGACACCTGAACCTCAGTCACTGTGTGGTTGCATCAAAAACTTGCCACAGTTCTCTGCTTCCACCTAGAGATGATATTGACTGGGTAAAACAAATCTGAAATTAATAAACTTGGAATTTTGCTAGGGAATAGTAGGCATTTGTCTGCTTGGGACACAGCACATATGCAGAGAATCTATGCTTATAGGACATTTCAAACCAGTCATAAATGTGCTACGTGTGGATACACCTTACTACACCTATGCAGCTTGTGTAACAAATCTGCACACTCTGCATCTGCTCAGCAAATGCACATGGATACAACTGATGCATAATCAGTATTCATGCACACTAATTGCATATATCAAGGCTATGTGAGACTGAGCACTCTGCTCAGCTCACTCTGCAGCTCCAGCAGATGTGTGGCATATCTACTGCACTGGACACTGAGGCTACATCTATGCTAATAAATTAAATATGCTATCCTCTGGCACCGCGACAAATGATATAGAGTGGCCCACATCCATATTACTAAACTATCTTATCGTCCCAAATAGAGCAGTGGCATCCAAAGTAATCAGTGGGAACAGTGCATGTCCAACTCATTGCCAGGTCCTGAACTGTGTCTGGGAGTTACTGGGAGATGATTAATTCCACTGAATCAAATCCATAACAAGGATTTTTCTAATATTTCACCAATGTAGATGAACAAGTTCCCATGTCCACATCCATGCCTTGGTTCTTTCTAATTTATGGTACAGCCTAAATGTACTAAATGGTGTGCATGCATACATGTGTATGTTCTGGAAATCCCTCAAAATAACCTGACAGTTAATAAAGATAAATTAACATAGCAATAACAAATCCCAATAATCTCCAAAATCACATGGTGGGCAGCAGCTAAACTAAGAATTAACAGCTGCAGAAGTAAGGTCCAAGTCTCCCTTTTTAACCTGTAGACGACATAACCCTTCAGCTCTCCCCATCTTCTTAGATGAATGTGAAAATCATCAAGATTCATTTCGGTCTCATGTTATTCAGAGGTACAGTAATTAAGAAAGAGGCCAGATAATCCCCCTTAATATTGTGGCTGAACATAAAAGTAGTTTCTTAAAGGTCTTTTAAGCAAAAAGCATACTGAAAACCAATGGCTACTCAGACAAATATTCCTTGTTGTCCTTCCATTTGGCCTCAAAAAAATTGCAATGGGCTACTACAAAGAGAATGACACACAGTTGAACACCTGATTTTGGTAATAGGGCACTAAATTCACCCTTCCAAAAGCCATCTTTGGAAACGGAACTATAGGTAAATTAATGTTTTCATATTGGATTGTGGATGGATTTCAACTCCACGTGGAAAATGCTGAAATATCCTACAAGTGGATTATGCCAACTCAAATGTATGCATACAGACTGCTACCAACTAGAACAAACATTGTGAAGTATAGAGGTGTTTACAAAAGTGAGGTTCTCTGTGGAATTGTTTACAAAGAATTGTTTACAAAGAGACCTCAAATCAGAAAGATCTATACAGAAAACCTACTTGTTTATTGATTATTATATATTTATTTAGCCTGCTGATTATTCATGCGTCTGACTACGTCCATCTATCTGCAGAATTTTTGAGTTGGTGGGCCATCACTGAATACACTTGAAAGAGATTTCAGAAGCAATTGAATATTTCAAATATTTGATGCTGGGAAATGAAAAACTGCAATCTGAAGTTAGCCATAATGCAGTTATTTAGCAGCAGTTGACTGGCCAATGGATATGAATGCTGTGGCCAACATAAGGACTAGAGAGCAGCTACAGTATGTTCTGTCTCTCTTCCTTATGATTCTGCCCCAGATAACATGCTAGATTATACAGCCCACCCACGCTGGGGACTCATGGAGCACAACAAGGCCGTAGGTGTGAAGCAGCCACTGACTTGGTGTATGGATTATAGTCTGACAGAAATAGCCACAACGTGCCTCACATAGGCAAGAAGCAACACTTAGGCAGAGGTGCTCTGCCTTCAAAGATGGTACACTGGCTTTTACCTGGAGAACAGTGTCAGGACCAGGCAGGACGCACCTGCACTGCTGTTGTAGCACCTGTACCAGGAGACATAACCTTGAACAAAATGCCATGCTGGAAAACACCCTTTGCCTTGCCTGAGCAGGGCCTTATTAGTTGTCTGCTTCTATGCAGCACAGAGCAGGACCTAGCAGGATAGGACATAACTTCATCTGTCAGTTTCTGGGGCTGCAGTCACCGTCATGAGATACCATTTATCAAATGAGTCAACATCCGGAGTTATCACTTAGGCCCTGAGGAAACTTTAGCATTAAAAAGATTTATGCCAGAGAACATATGATTTGGTTTACAATACACTGTTTTATCTGATAAAAATAAGCGCAGAGCAGTTGCCAAGGAAAGAGCAACAAGGAGCAAAAACAATGCAACAAAACTGCTTTCATTTAGCTCACCTTTCAGTCTGCTAAATATCTGGAAAGAATTCCCACATACATTTATCCCAAGCATGTAAAATCCTCCTTTGTCAACACTACAGAGCCTTTACAGGATTTACCCAGGGTTTCTTAGAGTGCTTTTCCCTCCATGAAATGTCAAGACTTCAAGTTCTTCTAAACAGTTTTGAATTCCAAACAATTAACTGAACAACGAAGCTGTCTCTAATCTCATTTGTTCATGTTGTAATTCAGCCAAAGAGAGTAAAATACAGTGAGATTTCTAAGCCAAGCCTTCTGTGAGATATCACAGAGCAAAAGCGTCAGAAGATTTTGAGAAAAAAAAAAAAAAAAGTTGAAAACTCCTTTACATTTAGCTCATATTTTAAGACAAAAGGACTTCCTGAATAAATTTAAGTTACTAAATAGAGAGTTTCACCTTCAAATATTGAAAGGATATAACTTTTCTGCTTGCATTTTGGACAAATAACCAAAAGGAGATGCAAATCTCCCTTAGGAGTTGATCAATATGAAAAGACACCCTGCTTGCAGCAGGGGATTTCCCAGCTGAGAACAACTGAAGTGAGCATGCCTATGTGAACCATGAATGTAGCAATTACTGACTAATACAGATTGTCAACAGCTGACAGTGATAATGCTATTCAAAGGTTTTATTTATAATTCCTGCATCTGATATTGTCCAGTGTTCTCCCAACAACAATAAGGAGAGGTTTTGTAAACAGCCGCACTAGCAATTAATGTTCTACTGCAATGGATTATTTTCCTTGCTCTTTGTTTCTGATCCATTTTCTACAGTATTATTTCATTTCCTCTTACAAAATATGCCCTTCTCAAAGAAAATCCTATAGAACGAGAGAAATCTCATTAACTTACCATCAGTTGCTGTCTACAGCTCACATGGACTAACATGAAAGTTAGTTTGCCTCTGGCACGTATACTGCCAATAAAAAAAATAAGGCATTGGTATAGATGTAATATGTCCATTATTCTTAAAATGTTTGGCTTAATGTAAAATATTTTTCCAGATTTGCACATCACATGGCATATGAGACTAAAATTTATGGCTGCTACACTCATTATTCTGTAGGGTTAGAACTGAGTAAAATATGAATTATTTCCCCTAACAGATGTTGGTTTGAAGTTAATTTAATAGAATTAATGATTATAAAACCTTATGTTATAATTAATGATTATATAAGTTCCTGCACCATAAAATAGGAAAATACAATGGTCTGGTCCTGGTTTAGCGCATTGTAAAGAAGAAGTAAAGTTCAGATTTACGCTAAGTCTGAATTCCAATAATAGGTTTCCAAATCTAGGTATCTATTTGAGCTTCTGCATTTGGAACACTATAAATCAGGTCTGTTTACAGAGAACATTTCTGTTATCTTTTTTTTTTTTTTTTTTTCCCTAAGGAATCAGAATCCATAAGCAGTCATTAGCCTGGATTATTGCAGTGAAGTAAAAATTCATTTAATTAAATCACTGAATTGCCTGTATTAAAATGCAGGTAATAATAATATCAGAGAGTATCAGAAAAGTATACAGGAAGCTACTGAAATTTGGATGTAAGCAAAGACCAGAGATATATGAATGTATCTGCCTGAAAAATGAAAAGCAAAGAAATAAAGGAGTAGGATCAGGGCAATATAGTCCAGAACTCTACAGAGGACAAACTTTATGGTGAATATTACATTTTTGGACCATGTCAATAGAAAAATGCATTTAGGCCAGAACAGCACACAGAGATAATTATAAATTTTGGAGTATGGGACAAATGTTGAAATTGTGCACAATAGAGACTAGTGCAGAAAATTTAACATTTATGTAAACAATTCACCAAATTAACAAGAAAATAATTTTATTTAGGTTTGCTTTAGCTTTTGAGTCCATCACAAGCCATTTAAATAGTAATTTTATCCTACCAGCATAATAATCAGAAAAGGAATAATTAATGCAATTCCATTCCAAGTAATTACATTTGGTTCTAAATGTTAATAAATCTGTCCTCTCAGTTTTTTGCTCCCTTCCCCCAATTACTATTGACCTTTTTCTCTGGAGTTATCTGATCATTCATACATGCAACACATTGCAAATGAGCACATGGTAGCCTAGAGTGCAATCTCCCTGGTGCTGCTTGGGACCATGAAGAATGTGGACAGCCTCTTTGAAAAAGATATTCTCTTTAATGTTAGAAGCGTTAATGATAGAAGGTTTCATGTCCTTCTATCCTTCATTCACAAATGTGAGCATTGTGTGAGCGAGCAGCTGAGCAGTACCTAACTGCTTGCCAGAGCTAACCCACGACGGATTCTTAAAACATTCACCTCACCTAATTTCACCTATCAGTAGATATGGTTCAAATAGTGAGGCCTAAGCTTTTCTTCTCATCTCATCTCCCTCAAGGATCAGCTGAAAGGTGCAGGTAAGGATTTAGCTCACCTATTTCAGACAGCTGCCCCAAGGGCTCGCTTGATGCCTGTGTCAGTCCTTCTCCTCTCACTGACTGCAGAGGGAACCTAGAAAATAACTCAGGTGCTAATGGTAGTTAAGTGAAGGGACCAGTGTGGAATTGGCATAGGAAAACCATTCACTACTCATCTCACTACTTGGGCAGGCTCTGGAGTCCTAGCTTTGGATTGCCACAACAGAAATATGTACACACTAACACAGAAGTGTGTTAATAAAAGTGGACTGTGTTTCTCGGACAGCTGTACGAGGCCAGAACTTCAGGGACAATTGTCCCACCTCCCCTGTAAGGTTAGCATACCAAAGCCACCAAAAGGGCTTGCAGTCTCTAGAATGAAAAACGAAATCTTTTCAAAAATAAAGCACTTAAATCTGCTGAGTGAAACAGATTAAAATCAAATGTTTGAAAACAAAGCCCTCCTCTAACCCAGCATATTTTCGCAGCATGAATCCTTTCCTCCAGCTTTGCTATCCAGTCCAGCAACTTTCCATAGCTTCTTCCATTGCTGCAAATTTTGCAGAAGCTCCCCAGGAGCTCTGGGTGGGCTCCCTCATGCAAGCTGGCATGCAGCTGCCCCAAGGAACCCTGCGGGCTTTGGCGGTGCTGCAGACTCACTGCCTGCTGTGCCCCTGCTTTGGCAGCTTAGACTCTGGATGTCTCCCTCAGCTCTCTGTTCATTGTCAGAAAAGAGGCATTTGCCCCGTTTCTCATGCCCGGTGAATTATGCATGAACCCCTCTGCATCATAAGCAGATAGACTTATATGACAGTCCAAAGTCACGTTACTTTATCAAAATATAGTATTCTGCTCACAGTAAACTGTGAGCAGACAACTAAAGCAACCCATCTGTGAGAATCAGACTTACAATACACTTATTTTTTCTGTGAACAAGTAGTAAATCTGATGTGCACAGGAGGCATATAACTTCCGATGCATGTGCAGGCCACATGAGCAGAGGAGGTTCAAGGGGTTTAGCCAATGTTTCCTGGAACCTGGGCAGTCGCACAGTGCTGGGCTGGCTGTGTAGGGCCACCATAGTGCATGCAGTTGCCTGAAGTCTTGGACATATGACTAATAGTACGTCTACTGTCTCCACATGAACAGCAGCCTGATAAAATCATCTGCCCTACATAAACCAGCAGTCAGCCTAGACATGTATTACCTTTCCTCAAACCGCACCTTCAGAGAAATCCAAGATGAAAAATAAATGTACCTGGGAAAACACAGAGACTCAGTAGGCATGCCCAAGCTGAGTTCTGTGGTATCACATCTTTCTTGCGAGCAGTACCCAGGTTAGCTCACTGAAATCTTAGAGCCATGTCTATGTGAGGTTCAAACACAGGAATGACTGCAGTGTAGACAGACATTTGATAAATGCTATGCAAGGAACAATAGAAAGGGGTGTGTTCCCAAACACAGTTTTCAGTTGTAAAGGGAAATAATGGAAACATGAGGTAAAATATTGTTTTTGGATATTGTCAATGCAGAGTATGGATTTTTGGGGGCATCCATTTGTATTTTTTTGGCAGCTTGTTTAATTAGGACAGATAGCATTTGGCTTTTGCTTGTATTTTTTCTTATCACATTTTTTGGCTTTCAAACATAAAGCAGCAAGAAAGTAAAATTAGCAGGGAAAAATATTTCCGTATTCTAAGAACTGTTCTTTGCTTCTTACTTCTCTACCTTTCATCCTAAAATATTGCAGCATACCTGGATTAAAAGCTCAGCTCTATTTGTGAAAGAAAACTCTCTCTTCTGTCTGCACAGGACAGAATATCATTTGGATATAATTTCTGGCTCTTTTTGGATAGAAATTGCATACATAGGAAGAAGATGAGGGACATGATGAACTTCAAAAGAAAATCTTCGACAAAAATGACTGAACAGAAGAAAAAAAGAAAGAAAGAGAAACAACAACAACAACAACAAACAGTTTCTCTGGGGCTTGCTGCTGTGCCTCTGGTGCCTGGATAACATTCCAGGGTGATAATCATCCCATCCCTATAGGGGACCTAAACAGGCCAGTAAAATGAGTGCTACAAATTTGTAGTACTAGCTGTATATCAGATGCTTAACTTCAAATCCAGGTTCTGAAATGGGTCATCAGGGTGCGTATATACAAGGATCTCTTTCCCCGCAAAATAAAAATCGAGCTGTAAGTATCAGTAGCTAACATGCTCTGAAAAAAAAAAAATATATATGCTTTTCACATCACTTTTCTGCTCACTTCTCCAAGAAATTGATGCCATGAGCAGATCTCTGCTTTGTAAAGCAGGGTAAAATTTGTACCCCCAGAGTTACTATATCTGGTACTGGAGAAGAAAATAACTTGTTTTTCTCTTATAGATTGTGACCATATGTAGTGCAGCTCTTTTAGTTGTTCCTGCTTTGATTTCTGTCCTTTAGACAGTTCCCATACTGGAGAGCTCCTGGAAATCATTTTAGAGTCAGAAATTCTTTCTGTGTAAAAAATTTGAGACTTCCTGCAGCTGTGGGATATGAGCCAGCAGACAGGAGATTTGACCTCTCTTGCCAACTCCTGCACAGTGCATGGCAGCAGAAAGACCCATAATACCATCAAAGTTTGATGTGGAGCTTTTCCACTTGAGAAAAAAAGTCAGCAATGAGTGTTAACCACAAGAACAGAAAGAGAAATAAAAATATCATCTGGCTATTCAGAACAGCTACATACATAGATTTTTCACACTAATTTCCATGAAGAGGAAACAGTATCAGACATGGCACCAAGCCCACTTACTTCTCAGTCTGGCACATCTCTTCTCCTTAACCACCCCATAGCCTGGATCTGGACCACACATAAGGGCTTCATCATACTGGTGGTACCAGATGAGCATCCCAAGCCTTTGTTCCAGACACAGGGGAGAGGTGGTCCCAGAATGGCTCCTCCCAGAACAACTTCAGGGAAACATTCTCTGCTCTAGAGATGGAAAAATATGCTAACTGGGTCATAATGGGATATCACTTTTGCCAGCAGGACAGGAATAAAACAAACTTGTTATAATGAGTGAAATTCTGGCTATGGGAAAAGTCAAGAAGAGGTTGACATTAGCTTTAGTACTGACAGGATTTAATTTGGTATCTTTATTGTCAACTTTAAAAGGTTTTCAGGTAAATACACTAAAAGCATTACAAAGAGAATATGAACCATTTGAATCCAAATAATCTCTCATGCAGGTTATGAACATTTACTCTCTAGTTTCTGAAATACTAATTTAACGGTTGGGAAACCTGGATTCCAGTTGCTAGAACTCCCCTTAGCAGACAACCATGAACTGAAAAATTGGCACCATGCTATTCTGCTTCATCTGGTAATCTTATCTGGTCAGTTAGTTCAGGTATCTCTTCACTATATGTTGCTTTACAGTAGGAGACACATTCTAGTTTTCCCTAAGATGTTGATTTTAAATACCATTTAAAATACAGATCCAAATTGGACAAAGCCAAGGTCAAGAGTAGTGGTATCCAAGCTGGGCATATGTGGCAAGCAAGTGTACGAGGAGAAGAGCATTTATGATTTACAGATACAAAAAGATACATGTACAAGGAAAACAAATCATTAGTTATTGGTTTGATCGTGGACTTCTGCCTACGGACCTCAAATGCAGGGCTATAGTAAGATAAGGGAGAACTAAACTTCAGTGTCTGGCTGGATTGGACAAGCAGCTGGACCTTTTCTTTCCTTTAATGGGACCTGCTCCAGCCACACTGCACCACAGCTCTTCCCTGCTGTTGCTGTGCCACGTCCCATTCAGCCTACCAAATTCCGTGAGAGCAACAAGCAGAAGCAAACATAAATATTTGTTCTTTGCCTCCTAACAAATTTACAGTGTTTAGCTAAGGTTAAAATGCTTAGCCATATGTTTGTCTTTTTTTTTTTTTTTTTTACTGTGGCTTTGTTTTGTCATAAATAATGCTTTTGCCTGTCTAGAAATTCAGAAGTTGATTTAAGGGACAAACTTCACGTTTCCTCAAGGAAGGAGAAAATGCACTGAAATGATAAAATTCCTTGCCTTATAGTGCAGAAGCTACCACAGGATGGGCCTGCAGGGCATCAGGAGTACCAGTGAGTCTTTGCACTTAATATTTAGCCCTTACCTAAGCACTTTCCTAATATATGCTGTTCAGTGCACTGCTTTCTGAAGTGAGGTGGGTGCTATCCAAACCATTCAGCATCCAAAGACAGTACCAAAATGTTTTCGTTAATAGCTGTCTACATCTACTCAACGTGTTGTACTCCTTACTGGTCCTTAGATATTATAGTCAACAATGGTCTAGTTAGTACAATCAATAAAGATTTCCTCTGTTGCCCAAACAAAGGCTTTTTCATTAGAGATGTCCTGTGGCATCCAAGGGATTTACATGGGGTTGGCAAATACATCACAGGACCTGCAAGAGGTCAGTGCCTTGCTGGAGCAGCCACTGGAAGCCAGCCAGCATGCCTTGGAGCATTAAATGCCCATGCATAAGCAGTTGTATGGATGTTGATGGAATCATTGCGACCATTGTGAAGTATCTGCAATAGTGCTAAATCAATGGAGCGATATTGGCCCCATTGACTTTATTATTGAGTTTGCCAGTGAGTCCTCAGACACCAGTTCATGTACAGAAACCTGAATAAAGCTGGAGCTGAAGCCCATCCTCACAGAGCATAGTCCAGTAATATTTACTTAGATCTTTCTTGATTTTAGCCATGCTGTAGTACCAGGAGGGAAGTGTATCCTCTCTTCTAAAATTAGAAAACAAAGGCAATATTTCAGTTTTGCAGTCCTGCACTTTTGGACACTTGAATATTGAGTATCTGAGTATTTGTTTGCACTTCAGAATGACTAAAAGCAGAGCTAGCCTTAATGCCAAATGCCAGATCCAACCTCTTTCATTTGGCACAAGTCAGGTCTCTAAATAGCCACAACTGCTCTGTGCACATGCCCACAGACTCCATGCCCACATGCCACAGGCTGGATTCCTCCGGCCAGGACGTTTGCCCAGGCTGTGCATGCAAACTCAGCACATCCTTGCCGAGGGAATGCTAACTGCCATGTCCAAACCTCTGCTCCATTCCTGCTTGCCGTCTGAGCTATATCCTGACATCTTCTATGTAATTAACTTTCTCAGCTACAGTGTTAGCCAGCTGCAGGATTCTTACCCAATGACACATTTACTCTCCTGCCAAAAAGGCTTCATTTTTTTCCCTTTTTTCTTTTTGTTTGTTTGTTTTGTTTTGTTTCTGTGTAACAAAGACAGCCAAACACGTTAGCCTTTCTTTAGGGATTCCCGTACTCCGGGTAACTGTACCATCTGCACTTCTTTTTCAGAAGGAGTTCTCAAGACCCAGCAATCTCAATTACACACGTTTTTACTTTGTAGCTGGGCAAGGCAAACTTTGCAGCTTTTGGTGTTACTGGCCCATGGCCACGGTCCACATTTTCCTAAAAGTGCTCTCCTAAGCTGTGGGTCATACAGCTAGTTTAGATGGGCTCACACTTCCCCTGCTACAGGCAATTTCCCCAGCATTGTTTAAAAAGCTCCCTAGCATAGACATCAATAATGCAAACAGCTGGGAATCAAATGCATAGTTTTACAGAGAAGCATCAAGGCATATGATCCTATTGGCAGAGCTGTGTAGCACTCTCTTTTTATTCAGATTTCAGGCTTCAGTTGCCTCAGATGAACTAACTGCTAGTCAGTTCATCCCCCAAAGTGACATGTATATGTGAACAAAGCAGTCTAAAGTACTTCACTGTATTATAGTTCTTTGAGAGATGTTGATACACACATAGGTAGGCAGAGAGGCAAGGACCTGTAAGCCTGGGACCTGTGATGAAACCAGATCTGATGAACAAGGGAGCTGTGCTCACTGTCCTCCATGGCATCTTTCATGTGGAACACACCCACAGGTAAAATTTGTCAAAAGGCACTGACTTCAAACCTGCAAAGTACTCAGTTACAAATATTTGATATAAACACCATTTTCCAAAGAACATTTTAAAATTAAATAGCATATCTCATTAGAGAACATATATATTCACTCTTGTGTTCTTTGCCAGCTACTTGCAAGATAAACCTACACAACATGTGCAGCATTTAAAATTACCAGTTGTGCTTTAGGCATTTCTGGTAGCTTGCATATATATTGCAAACCATAAAAATAGGAAACTCCAAGAAAAAGGCACAGTGTACATGACAGAATTTTTGCAGTGTCGGGAGGATAGAACTTCTATGACCAAAAGCAATTTGTTTAACCTGTAAAAAGTATTTCAAAGGAAACACGATATGTTCTAGAATGTTTCTTGCATAGGAATTAGAACCAGAAAAAGGAGCAACATAGCAGAAATGTGGTACAATTTTGAATATGGAAAGTCCTGTTGTGAATCAAAAGGGTGGTAGATCCAAACGTAGGCTTCTTCAGTTCTTTCACATGGAGCAGTCTCTGTGGGTGAAATCATCAAAAGTTTTTAGCAGCTCTGAGCATTTCACACACACCAGGACAGAACATTTTTGAGACAGGGTGTTTTTGTTGTTGTCACTGTTGTATGTTTGTTTGTTTTATTGTCTTCAAGGGCCAATGCAGAGATTCTGAAATGACAGAGACAGCTGCACTTTACAAGATGAAACCTGATTTATTCCTGAAGTCATTTTTTTTTTTCCTACAAGAGGCTATCACTGATTGGGGAACCCATGGGGACGATACACTGCAATGGATGTGCCCTAGATAATTTAACACAGCACATAATTGACTGTACTGTTGGGCACTATAACATTCTTTCTGTTTTTGCAGACTTGCCAGGAAAAAGTGCTTTAAAATTGTCTGTCAATTCATCTTTTACTCTGAAGTTCAACTATGTAAAAAGTTTTCTACTAAGGAGATCTTCTCTTTCCCTCTTAGAATCTGATGTTCTAACCTCAGTGCTTAAAAATAAAATAAAATAAAATAAAAGTACAAAAATAGAAATAGAAAAGTTTCTTTTCTCCATTCCCACACTATACATTCTCTTCAGTAGGATTTCACCTGAATTGTGATCCCAGAATCTTTACTGCTAAACCTGGAGCTTGAACGATCCCAGTCAGTCTTTTAGATTTTGGGATGAGTTTTGCAAAGATCTTAGCTAGTTAGGAGACACCTTTCTACTTGTGATCTGAAAAGATTTCATCTGGAACACATGAAAGACAATAAACACATCTACAATTTAGAGACTCTCAAACAGAATATTCAAACAATTCTAAAGTCCTGCTGCCACAAAATTCTTAATCATTCTGGAAGGACATTTCTGGTCATTTAATGGACATGCACAACCTTTGTCAGGATGTAACACTATCTTTTGCCTGCTGAATATTAAAAAAAAAAAAAGTATGAAACCCGCAATACACTTAACTTTTTTTTACTTGAAATGACATTTGGTGTTAGGATGTTAGAGAATGCTTATAGTATTCACGTAATCACCTCTGTGAAGTTGGCAGCAGTCCAGATCAAAAGGCAGAAGATAGCTAAATGTTCCTTCAGAAAATGTATACAGCATCTGAATAAATCTGGTCACCCAGATTATAGTCTAGTAGAGCTAACGCAATTTACCCAAATATTTCCAAAGTTCCTCCTATGTCTTTATTAAGACCTCCCCAGGCTTGTCTCTCTTCCAGCCTTTCATTTCCAACTTTCAAGCCCCAGCTATTTTTAGAAGTCTCTCAATGGAATGTGGCTTTCTTTTCGTTATTTAGAAGGCCTCATTTACATGGCTTCCCTGTTACAGAATCGATAATTCTCCATCTTAATGAAGTGCAGAAGTACTTCTTACTGAGGAGATAATATTCTGTTGATAGATTTATGGTAACTGAAGAAAACCATACGTTGTCCACTGCAAAGCCACCCACACAACTCCAGATGCTTAATCCTTTCTTTAGAACAACAAAGGAAAGCCAGGTGACCTGATGTTTTTCTCAAGCAGTTCATCTACTTCTTAACCTCTCTAAGGGAAAAGCCACCCTGGTAGAATGGGTTATATACATCAGGCCTATACACTACCTAGTCCAGTTTAAGTCTCATATCTGGGAACATAAGTTAACTCCCTAGTTGTTGCACATTTCTTGTGCAGTCCATGTGCACACAGAGTATAATTCCTTCCTAGTGACTAAATTCCTTTTAAGACACTCCCCTTTTTCATAACCATGCTACAGCCTATAAGACCAAGTAGGAAAATTATGACTATTATAGAGATTGCCCAAAGCCAATTAAGTCCTGGGGCCTTACCTACTTATCCCTTTTGGTAACGATGAATACATACCCTTGCACAGTGGCACAATGACTTACACCAGCTGGGCTGGTACTTTGCCCAGCTTACTTTAGTACCACAAAGCAAAACTAGTACAGTTGCTTTTCCGTGATGCTGAAAAGAGGTGAATTATCCCATGGTATCCTCTCTGACACACCGATCCCCACATTTTGGGACCCAGATTACTCACCTTGTTAAAAGCAGTCTGGGAGGTCCATGCAGCTCACTCTAATTTGTTAGGTAAGGCTGATGGTGCTGGCAGGGATAAGGAGCTGTGGAACAGTGCTAAGGAGCAATTGTTCTGCAGTGCAGCCCTAATTTCATGTTTAATTCACACTCCACTCCAAACTCAAGCAAAACTATGGTATCACAGTCATAGAATCATAGAATCATTAAGGTTGGAAAAGACCTCCAAGATCATCAGGTCTAATCATCCGCCTACCACCAATGTCGCCCACTAAACCACGTCCCTAAGCGCCACGTCCAACCTTTCCTTAAACACCCCCAGGGACGGTGACTCCACCACCTCCCTGGGCAACCCATTCCAATGCCTGACCACTGTTTCTGAGAAGAAATTTCTCCTAACTTCCAACCTAAACCTTCCCTGGCACAACTTGAGGCCATTCCCTCTAGTTTTATCACTAGCTACCAGTGAGAAGAGGCTGACCCCCAGCTCCCCACACCTTCCTTTCAGGTATTTATATAGAGCAATAAGGCCTCCCCTGAGCCTCCTCTTCTCCAGACTAAAAAACCCCAGTTCCCTTACCTGCCTCTTGTAGAAGTTTTGTTCCAGGCCCTTCACCAGCTTCGTAGTCATCAGATGTAAGGAATAATCACAGATTATAGACAAGGATATCTGTCCTAATTGAGGAAAAAAAAATCCCAGGGTAGATGCTAGTGGTTTTTTGTTTTGTTTTGTTTTTCTCTTTCTGAAATTCATGGTTCCAATCTATGCCTGACCCGTGTACACCACATTATTTCAGGCTTCAGACAAGCTCTTTCTTCTTCCTCTCTTTCTTCAGTTCTACCTGGTTTAGAAATTGTGCTTATTCTATATAAATGTATAGGGGCAGTCACTATTAGTAAAATCACTCTAGGCCCTAACCATCACTGCATCACGAAGAACTGTGTAATGCCATCAAAAAACAAAACAACAATGTACAGAAAGAGAAGAATGAGTCTATCAGACAGAAGGACCTAGTTCTTCTATCACTATTGCATAAACTTAGTCAGAGCTGACCAAATTTTTCATTTGAGTCTTCATGGCCACGGAAACTTTGATAGATCATTTTGACCTAGACAAAACAATTACAGAATTGTCTGAACTATAAATATTCTTGTTTCTTTCTTCAGCCTTGGCTTGCATTTCTTTTTCTTCTACTTAAGCAATACCATTTAATTCTGAAAAGTTCAAAGGGAGTGAATTAAAAAATTAGTAAATAAAACAAATATAAGATAGATACATAACAGAACCCTATTATGGTTTATCTAACTCTCACTAGTCATGAGAAAGGAGTTTTCAAGTCTTACAAAGGTTATACTCCCTGGGTAGATTTCCAAAGATTATGAAAATTGAGACTACAGCCTTGACATGAATTCATGGATAGTGTTGTGCAATCCTCTCGCATTATGATGTGTTTGTATGCTTTTGAAGCAACTTGGGAGGTTACTGAGTAAAAGTGCATAGGATGTTCTCCACATAATTTTAATCCCCTTGAGAAAAGAAGATGATGCAAAAAAGCTCTCAGCAGGCCCTGATAAATGATAGCACAGATTTTTAAAGGAGGAGAACATACTGCTCCAGGGCTCCCCAGAAACCCAGACATGCCATTCTTCTCTACCCAGTGCTGAAGATTAGTTAAGTTCCAAGATGTATCTGCAGAGGGTAGACATTCCCCTCATTTCCAGAAAGTTTATTAAAGTACTTCTGTAGTGGTTGCTCCAGCTGTCAGATCCTCAAGGGCATCTTCTTGTAATAACTCTCAGTCTAGCTATCCAAGTCTTACTGCTCTTGGAAGCAAGTCTGGTTTCATGATCGAGCTCTCCAAGAGCTGACTTCTGCTCTGGTGCAGAAGAGAATACCTCAGGCTAAACACTATGGAGTAAGCGAGGTGATTTTTCAGTTGATAAGAAAATGAGACCTAGGCTAAAAAGTATGCTAAATCCAACCATAGATCTACGTCAAACAACCATTTTCCTGTCTGTGTAGTATAGAATACAGCTTAAACTGTGTATGTAAACTCAAAAGTATCTTTTATTTGTACTACATCTGTTGCTGTTGTGTTTTTATACACCTTTTCAGAAACTTAATTAACCTGTGGAGAATGTTGAGCAAACTATATTGAGTCCACTACTTATATATCTCAGATATATACACTTCCAATGTCCTAACTTCAATACACATTCTCTTAATTTAAATATTTTAAAATTGCACTAATTGTTTATGAAACGTGATAGAATAACATGAATACATCTATGTGTATGTGTCCCATAAAGTTCGTGAATGTATGAAATACCTGAAAGTACATCTATTGGCATGAAAATAAAAACCACGTGTGGCTGTGCATCTGTGATTTTTGCAAGCATGTGTAGCTGACTCCACTTTCCATTTAAACTTAACTTTATTTGAGGAAATAAAAAACATGGTCTTTTTTCCCACTTCTGTGACATTTGGGCATCTAGAAAAATATTTTAAATATTTCCTAATTACTATTATTCATATATTTCACTCCCCGGAGAAGGACCACAAAGGTGATCAGAGGGCTGGAGCACCTCTCCTATAAAGACAGGCTGAGATAGTTGGGTTTGTTCAGCCTGGAGAAGAGAAGGCTCCAGGGAGACCTTACAGTGGCCCTCCAGTGCTTAAAGGGGGCCAACAAGGAAGACAGAATGAGATTTTTTATCATGGATAAAGTATAGCAATAAGACAAAAGGTAATAGTTTTAAATTAAAGGAGGATTAGACATTAGGTAGAAATTCTCTACCATGAGGGTGGTGAGGCCCTGGAACAGGCTGCCCAGAGAAGTTGTGGATGCCCCATTCCTGGAAGTGCTCAAGGCCAAGTTGGATGGGGCTTTGAGCAATGTGGTCTGGTGGGAGATGTCCCTGCCCATGGCAGAGGGTTTGGAATTAGATAATCTTCAAGGTCTTTTCCAGCCCAAACCATCCTGTGATTCTATGATTCTGATTTCTAAATACTATCAAAAAACTACACATAGCAGGTATTTGATGATGCTTGTCTCTAACAGGCTTCTCCTGTTATTCCTGTTAGGCTTATTTCCCTAACTTCAGTCCCTGCAACCACAACTCCACCCCAACCTGCAAAGCTCTGTAGTTACAAGTTTATCATCTAGGGCCATGCTATTTATCTGCCAATGCTCACGTTAAGCACTTTTCTTGCCATATTAAAAGGAAACTATAGGCGATGAGGTTGAAAACCCATGTTAAACTGCAAGTATCATTGATTAAATGGTGACTGACTCACAGAGATTAGTCATGGCAAGAGTCTCCCATGCCACATGTTACAAGATCATTCATTTAATATGTATTAATTTAACAATGTAAATATATGCCTTCAAAATTAACCATATTTTGCACTGGGAAGAACCTATTACAAATATTCTGGACACCATGGTGGGACCACTGTTCTACACGTGCACCCAGTTTCTGGGTAGTCCTTGTTTCACACACAAGCCTTTGAAAGGGTAAGCAGGGGTGCAGAGTGGTGCCACCATTCATGCAAACATAGCAGAAGGAATGAGATTTTATTTCCAAACTCACACCAGTAAGCACAGAGATAACTGACATGCAAATGGGAAAACATTTTTATGACTTCATAAAAAATAAAACTGGCGTTTCTTCTTGACAGAACTGCTTACAAGGAAAGGATGAAGTCTCCACCCGAGCAGCCTGTGCCTGTCATTATCATAACATGCCTGTAAAAGCTGAAGACCATTTGTAGTGGGATATCAGCAAAGCTGAAGCTTCATTTAAACACAGCCTGCCCCAGTTAATCCCCCAGCAAAGAAGTAGCTGAAATTCATGCAGTGGGACAACTGCTGTCCTGCTAGAAGGCAAAGTGTGGTATTGGATCAGTACAGGGAAAAAGGCAGCTCAAGAGAACAGATACAGCTTCTGGCTCTAATTCCTATGTGGGATTATGCATCTGATTCTGGTTTCTAATAAAATAAGCATGAATACATTTTTAACTGATTGCTATGGTTTACAGCATTCACAGAAATCTTCCACATGGTCTTTGCAGCTCTGAACAACCTGGTGCAATACTGTTTACATGTTACACTGGAAGACCACCAAACTCATAACCTGGTATGAACCACAGAGTATCTAAAATCTTAGGAGGGATTAAGCCATTCCAAGACCAGAGAAATCTCGCCAGCAGGAGCTGCTGCAAGGGAAGAGAAGGAAAATGCCTAACCAGGGCTACACCCCTGCCCTTGGGGCTGCTGCAGGCGAGGATTCTACCCTCAGCCATGCTGGGCCTTGGCTCAGGCCATGCCTGACTCCAGTGCCCCTCACTGGGCCTCATCCCAGGCTTCACCGGCAGGCCCAAGCCTTGGCCCACCCTGGTCCCCAGGGAGGTGCCTGGGC
This sequence comes from Anser anser, assembly GCF_964211835.1. Lineage (NCBI taxonomy): Eukaryota > Metazoa > Chordata > Aves > Anseriformes > Anatidae > Anser > Anser anser. The sequence goes on from NC_139722.1 coordinate 77,444,131, forward strand.
CCGGGACTGCCTTGGTGCTCCCAGTGCCCTGCTCCTGGCAGGCCCTGACTGCAGGCCCTGCCCTGGGACAACCCATGGGGAGCCTCCACTGCTCCTGGCCCCAGGGATGCCCCCCATCTGTGGGCACTGTACCAGTCTGCAGCTCTCTGGGATTGTAGTAGATACTGCTATGAGATGGGTAGGTGTTGCCTGGAAGATTTTATTACCAGAAGTCATAAGGACATGATAAATACCAGTGGCTGTGGAACAACTGAAGGCTGACTACTTAAATCAGTGCTAATACACACTGCTTCTTTCCCTGTCTAAATGCAGAATGTTCTTCAGTTCACCACACAAACACACACACAAACCAACAACATAACACCAGAAAGAAACCAACCCTCCACCTTCTCAATTTTTAAAAAAGAAAATGCAGTGGTCAATTGCAAGTAATCTCTAGGTTTGCTGGAGATTAAAAGGAGAACCAGGAGAATCTGCTCTTTTTTAATGATGTGTCTTTTGAGTGTTTCATATGTCAATTTTGTTTGCTTAACATCATAGTACCCTTCAAAATCACCATACCGTCAGACAGAAGTTGAATATCTAAACCCCAATCATTAGGACTGCAAGACAATTATGAATCTTATAGCTTAGCTTTCAAATAGTGTCACTTTTCTGAATAAATCTAGTTCAGTAGATTTTGAGGAGAGTATTATTAAAACAAAGAAACAAACAAAATCCCTTTCATCAGGTTGCATAACAGCTTAGCTAATAGTAAAAATGAAAGTAATGCATTGCATACAGGGGCATTGTTTATGGGATGTAGGACACTGAAAGTAATTCCATTATCATAATTATGGCCTTAGTAAAGGTTTGGTGTGTATTGGAAAAACAAAAACAAAAACAATCAATCAAACCACCAACAACAACAAAAACCACAAAACACAACAAAGCATTCAATATCAACATACATCCAGAAAGAACACTCATCTTAGAACATTGTTTACTATAGGTAAATTTGCTTCATAATTTGTTTTTCAGACCTCTGGGCCAGGATTTCTGAAGCTATTTTTTGTCTGCTTTTAAAGTGAGGTTTAAGAATATGGCCCATCCTTTCTGCTAGGCTCCCCTACTTCTCAAGACCTCATCACCTTACACTTGTACATAGTACAGCTGTTTAGCTGTGGCAGTAGGTGGTCTAATGAAATATTACCACACTATTTCTTCAAGGACTCATTTGGCTTCTTGTGTCATTTATCCCTCTCAAAATCACAGTGTTTACTTTGGACTGTTTTGCTGGAATTGCTCCTTGGTGCCTGATTGATTTGATGAAAAGAAGGACAGGCTGCCAGTGCCCCTTGGCCCCCTTTAATAACAGAAATGCTTCTCAGAGGGCTGGCAGCATGCACTCGCTCTAGGCACTGCTCCAGGTTTCCTCTGAGGAGCCTCTTTTTGATGACACATTGCCTGTTTGGAGGAGCCCTGTTGACATCACCAGAGTTGGCTTCCCCTGAATGCTGGCGGTAGGAGATGCAATTCAAGGAGACATGAAAGGCACGGGAGGATGGGGGAAGGAGTCATCTTCCGAGAGTTGCAGATCAAATGCCTGGTTTCTCCTCCAGAGTCAGAAACAGATTTTGCTGATGCCAGGCTTGGAAACTGAAGCTGTCGGCCCAAGCACAGCTGGAACACCAGCTGAGCTGCTATTGTTTGTTTACTGACAACAGTTGTTCTCAATGAGAACTTCGAGAAAACAGTACGGGTCTGAAGAGGAAGGATGTTGCTGCTGCTGTGAAGTACCAACTATCAGCATCTCCCTGCTCTGACTGAAGTGGTTGCTGAGAGCTCTCAGCACTTTGTAGGCAGTGATCATCACCTCATGATTAGGCCAGTGGGCAATTAAGGCTTTCAGATATTCCCACAAAGAACTGATGAAGGTTTACAAACATGAGGTTGTGATTCTCACTACTGCTATGAAGTATGACTACTGAAACATTTATTTCCACTTCGAGTATTTGTTCATATGTCTACTCCACTGCTGGTATGCGTACACAGTATGGGGTTGAAATCTAAACTCTGTGGCTAGCAGTATCCACTGGGGACACTCCTGCTTTTTGCACTTGCACCTGCTTTGATGCTGTAAGTGTAAAGGGCTGTTCGGGTATAATATCACAACTTCTTCTCAGCATTCATGTTCTCCCTGTAGAATCATATATGGCATAGTCAGTATATGCAGTAGTGTTAGCTTAACAGTGTTGATTAGGTAGTTGTTTCCTTGATATTTTTTTTAATCAGTTTATAGGTAGATAGTGAATGAGCTTCCTTCCTTGTGATAAACTGTCCCACATTGGGATTGCTGGATTGAAACATAGCTCATCTTTTAAGACAGCACTACTGTACTGTATTTACTACTTAAATAAAGTACTTCTTTAGAAGGAAGGATGTCAGAAACTAGAACAAGTATCTAAAGACGCCATTTTACTATTTATTTTCCTACACCCTTCTCTATTCAGTACTATTTGAAACTCCATTTGAAAACCCATAGTTCAGAGCTGAAGTTCTTCTGAGCTCTGTATTCTCAGTCTTCAGCCTCACTACTCCTGCTTCAGCAAGCTCTAGTCACCTTCATCCTTTTTATCCTGCAGAGAATATTGCTTTTGAAGGGTGTGGTTTTTTAGGACAGCAGTAATTGCATGTGCAGCATATGTGAAACATCTCTTTAGGCGACTTTTGTTAAAGATATAGTTAGTTTATTCACTGTTGTAGCAGAGGGACTCTGCAAGCGGAAGCACAGACTTCAGAAAGTGGAGACCTAGTCAGCATCTGTAGCCATGTTCTTACCTAATGATCCCTGTGGAGACTGGAGTAACTTCTATCATTGCTTTCAGAGACCAGTGGCTTTGTTTAGTTCAGTAATAGAGAGGGCATCAACACTGTGCACATTTCCATCATTAACTGAAATCCATGCTTGTCCAAAATGAAATTCACAGCACTGAGTAACTGAAAAGGAAATATAAAGGGTTAGGCCAGGTGTAATCTACATTTCAGATGGGTAAATCTCATTTCTGTTCCCTCCTCCACTCCCCCCATTTATTTACCAGAATATCATCTGTCCCACACATCTGGAAACACAGCGTTTCTTACAGACACAGCTGCAATTGGGACATTGTGATATACAGACCAAATGGTCAATCTTTTATGACTAGTATTCCTTTGGAAACTGTGATTTAACCATTGCCCTCAGCTAACCATTAAAGCTAACCATTAACAATATCAAATCGTTTCTGTTTCCATCTTTAAGAGGCCTTGGTGTTTCTCAGGTAAGAACATAGATCAGTGGTCTTGTTCTGTTCTGACAGGATGAAGAAAACAGAAAAGAGAAAAATCCCCCAAACAAAAAGTATGCTACCTCTGTAAGCTTATTCCGAGGAACTTAACTTCTATATTTTATGCATATGTCTAGTTCTTGAGCCTGCCTTTGCACAACTGAAGCAGGAATTTGGCTCTCTGGTTTTATCATCTATTTAAGAACAAATACACTACAACAAAGTCTAGCAGCTGGCTTCTGATGTAGACAGCACAGCAGCTCCCCAAGGGTGCCTGCCAGGCATCTTAAGTGGTTCAGATACTGGCTGATGATCTCTGCAGACTAAATCCTACATTTCTGCGAACACCGATTATAACTCTGAGCCGAGTATTTTTCTCCTGCTGCCCACCTCTTTTGTGTGGTTTGTCAATTGCTATAAAATTTTGTGCAATTTTACCGCTGTTGCTCTCCCCCTACTCATTCGTCTAAGCCACATCTGGTATGTTACATGTCTCCATCTGAGAGATTCCTGCTGACTTTCCAATAGCTCCAGCAAAGTGATATTGCCATAGGTTGTTTAAAGAAGTGGAGGCCCCTTTGCAGCACAAATCATCACAATGTGTCTCTATCTGCCACTGAGCCAATAAATTTAGTACCGATATTTTTGTCTGTGACTGTTTCGAATCAGCAGATATACTTTTGTTAACAGGAATTGTGCAATTGTTTTTCTTTTTTCTTTTTTCCTCTCTCCATTTTGATTTGCATGCAAGCACCTGTGAGTATGAGCATTTACTTTATATCTATCTATATACAGGTTTGTCTACATGCAAATGTATTTGAAAAGGTATATGGGCACAAATGCTTTGTGACTGGCCCTGGGTGAGCAAAATTAATATCCTTGACCCAGGTATCACAGAAAACCTATATTAATAGACTTTGTTAATAGAATTCCCCAGGCATTTGCACCTCACAGCTGAGCCACAAATTGAGATATGTCCACACCCCCTACCTCCCCAATATTTCTATCTCATCGCAAGCATCTAATTTCCCCTTCCTCCCATGGCAGCACCTCCGGCACCTGCAAGGCTCCCTACCTACAGCTGGCGAGGAGGCAGCAGGTGGTGCACCTGGCCGGGCGAAGAAGCATGGCCTCCAGCCCATTCGCAGTGGCTGAGCGCTGCTGACTGCTACAGCGCTGCCCAATGAGGCCGATGGAAGAGAAAGAAAACAAACAAACCTTAGATAGATGAGGTGACAAATGCATCTGGCATTCATAGTTACTTATTAGACAAGCTTAAAAAATCCCTTTGGCTTAATACATTTCAGAAAATTAATACTGAGTTTGAAGAAAAAATTAGTCACCCTTAAGAGCTCCCTTCAAGAGCTGCCTTTTTGGTGTTGTGTCCAAGCAAATAGCTGTACAGATTCCTCCTATTGGCCTTTTTGTCTTCATCCTTCTCCAGTTTCCTTCTCAGCAGCTGCTCTTCTGTGATGATGGGAGACTGCTTCACACCACCTTGGCATTGCTGTGCATGGCTGAGAGCTATGGGAAGGTAAAAATGGGAAGATTTTCTACCCTTCCTATAGATTATCCCTGGAAGAGGTAGAACAACTTTTCACATGATAGGGACATCACAGTGCAGAGCATAAAGACGTGTCAAAGCCCCAGCTGATGAGGAACAAAAGTATGGATATAGCAGGAAATTAAAATGCTCTGTGATTGTTTCCTTTCGAATGAACAAATCTTTCCACAGCTTTTTTTTTTTTTTTTCCTAATGCAAAACACTTGCAGCATAACAAGTGTCAGGCTTTTTGCTAAGAGATTGTCTGTCTATCAAAATTATGAATATGTGTATGAAAAAATGGTTGTCCTTAAAAAGGCAAGCTGACAACATTGGCTTATCCCATATGGACACATCTACGCAAAGTAATGATGGAGCAATAGAAGAGGAAAAGATGTCTCAGATACTTGCCATTTCTTATTTTACTTACTTCACAGTGAAGTGTTTACAGTTTCTTATAAAAAAAAAAATCTTTCTTCTTGAAAAATACCGGTTCTGTATCTTGAGTTATTTAGACATCACAGGTTTCATTTTCACATTACCTTTTAGTGTTAAAACCTGCCTAGAACATTACAGGAAAGGGTACAAAAAGTGTGTTGATAAAATCTTTTCCATTGCCATTTGTGAGTGTCAATTTAAAATTAATATTGAATTTTGAATCAAAATTGGACAGAAAAGGAAACATCCTGTTTATAAGAAGTCCATATGTGTATGGGGAGCATTAATTTCATTTGAAGCTGTAGAAATTAATACATATAGTTTTCCAAGCAATCCTTTGTTTTGAAAATATAGTACTGCAAAAACTAGTTTCTCAACTCTGTTTTGGGAATTGGGCAGGACCTAAACAGAGGATATGAAGTAGCAGGTGATATGAAATAGGCTGTGATTTACCAGTAACATTGTTAAATCCCAATGTTTCATGCTGTTTTGGGAGAAATGGTACAGAGAAGAAGGTATGTATATAATACATGGAGCTAACGAGTGAGTCTATTTTGAGAAATAGCAGCCACCACACTGAATAAGTTCTGGACAAGAATGAAGAGGCAGAAACAACAATCCTTTGCAGTACTACTACACCATGGTGCTTGCACGGAACATTTTTAAAGAATCCTTTCAAAACATTATTTCATTTTCTGGGGCATTATTAATCTCTAGTCCATAGAAGAAAACAAAGCAAACAAACAAAAACACTGACATGAATATTCCATAAACAAGTACGTAAAACTGGTTATTTTTTGTCTATATGCTTCATTAAGGAAAACAAAACAAAACAATCTTAAGCACAACATTTAGGTGCTAAATCCGGAACTACGCTGTAGACAGATATACGTGGAGAGGGGAAAGTATTCAAAGTACAGGCAGAATAGCAGCCACAGATCTGTTCTGCAGACCTCAGTGTTTTAAGTAACTCTGTGGGCTGAACACATTTTCCCTTTCTCCTCTGTAGGGGACTGAGCATGAGGATAGCTGCTTGCAGAATTTCTTACCTTGACCATTTCTTTGGCTGTTGAGAGGGTCAAGTGGAATAATGCCGCACGTGCCACCTCCCGCTTTTTGCAACTTAGCTGTACTTTTCTCTCATCAGAAGGCTGTCAATCAATGCCTGCTGGTGGAGAACAATTTTTCCTCTCTGCAGAGGAGAAAAATGGTTCTGGTAGAACTTTCTTTCCCAAGACACATGATTTCAGCAAAAATGTGACAAGGCATCAGGTTTTCTGCAAGGTTAAGCATGATTGCAACTGTTAATAACAAAAATCAGCTTCTCATTTTTATTCACAAAAAGTTACCAAAAATGGAAAAAAAAAAAAAAAAAGAGCTGAAAACATTTTACAAGGAATCACTGGAGAAAAGTGGAAATTATCCACCCATCTTCAACTATAATATAGTAAATACTTTCCCTCTTTTGAAAATATTCCTAAATATTTTTTTCAATTAATAATCCCCAATTATTTATTAAAGATGTGGGTCATTTGTTAAAATAATCATTAGTTTTCCTGTGCTCAAAACTGGAGATATGTTTGAAAGTCTGGGCCTTCCAGTGGCCAAATATAAAGAGTTAGAAGACTGTTGTTTGATCAGCCTCTCCTGTGTAGTGTCCCATGGTTGGATGAATAATCCGATTTTTCAGGCGATAATAAGGGAACCAAGAAGCATTTAAATAAGGTCAGTTTTGTGATTGTCTGTCATCAATTCACTTAAAGAGAGATGAACTAATTGTTACAGGAAAGCCTGAACAAGAAACAACAGGAGCTGAAGTTCTCATGTTATTGTCATAACGACTTGTGCCTGTTTATTTTGAAAAGGATAGTTTTGTGGTAAAGACATTGACTGAGTGTTCAGGAGCCTTCTGCTCCATTTTTGTTCAGCCACAGCTTCCCTCTGCCTCATGTCTCAGAAGGGGAGGATAATATCTTCTCTCATCACAGAGAAGGCTGATACTAGGCATGAGAACAATAGTTTCTTGATTTTGCAGTGATGGAAGATACAGTTTCTGTCTTTTTTCTGCACTTAAAACTAAGAATTTCCCTTCTCTTTTGATGTGGTTTCTGCCACTTCACTGCCTCTGGATGTTCCATTTCTCTGAAAATTATGCAAATCTTAAAAACTTGAACACGTAACAAACAATGTTTTCCTCCCTGCCCCTGGTCTCCTTTACAAGCATAGGAACTTCTGTCTTTAAATGGAGAAGTGCTGTTGTCTAGAACAGGGATCACCAATCTCTTTGTAACTGAATCACTCTTGAGAAAGCAACAGATCTGCCACGCATCCATCACTGGGTTCAGTTCTAGACATTTCCCCACTTCTTCAGCATCAAAGCTGAGCTACTGAGTATAGCTAAACCCACTGGATTAGATCCACAGCCAGCTGGGTGGCCTGTTACTTCTGACTGCAAAATCCCAGAACAGACATTGCAGCTGAATCTTCAGTACTCGGGAAGTGTTAATTTGCTTGGTCTCGATGCTTCAGCTCTACCGTACTTACGTCTCACCAGCAAGAAATGTCTTAACAACTGATAGCCACTGTTCTTGAATATTGTTTTCCTGAATATTGTGATTGGTTTTGCCATAACTTGAATCATTGTTTATTTATCATAGGCAGATCCTTCCCTAAACGTTGTTTCTATTTTCAAGTGGGCAGCAGCAGAGACTCTAGGAAGAGAACTGGACTGAACGATTAGAAGACGTTATCTGAGAAAATCACGCCTTGCATGAAACTGAAAATTCTGGCTTTCATTTTCTTCATATATATAAAAAGGCATTGGTTGAAAATTATCCAACGCAGCAGCTGACAGTGCTTGTAGTTTTCCACCCTCTCTCTTCTTTTCATCAACATGATTTAAAGAAAGGAAATCAGATCACAAAGAGAGTGTCAGCACTATATCTTATAAAAGTTACTGAATGACTACGTAATCTCAATGACTAAAAACAATTTCCAAGTTACCTTATTACAGATGTTGCTAAGATTTAAAGAGTGATTTGCAATGCATGCCTCCAGCAGCTAGAAGTTGGTGTATTCAGCAGTGCTGAAAGGAGTCCAGAAATGCTCAGCTGTCTTCTGAAAATGAATTCACTTCCTTCTAAAGGAAGAACATGTTCTTGTCTAGCTCTACAAATATCAAGATGACTGGATAATTATCAATGATCATTGACAGGTTAAAAGGTTTTAAAATGTCAGATCAAACATCCAACTCACTCATTTGCCTGATTCCAGTGGTGGCCAGCAGCAGATGGCTAGGAAAAGCACTAAAATAAGACAAGCACAGAATGACACTTACCCTTTGCAAATATATATATACATACATATAATTTGTCTACACAAAAGCTAGACAACAGAGACATGAAGGAGGTCACCTGAACAGAATTACAACACGGCAGCTCACGTTTACAGCAAGCAGAAATTTTACCTTTGATGAACTGCATAATCCCATTACAAACACATGCACACAGACAGAGCAAAGCAGAGTATTGTGTTGTTTTTTTCCTGACATCCAGATTTATAATGAAATGTATGCTTTTCACTCTTTCCCAAAGTCTGTGAGAATAGAGTGGCAATGAAATTAAACAGTAACAGACCCGAAATTGATAAAAGGAAATTTACGTGTATATGTTTTATAATCAGCCTTGGGAACTCACAATAGATTTTACTAAGGTTAAGAAGTGGGATTAAAAAAAATGTATGAATAACAAGAACATTTGCAGTTATATTATTATAAAATAAACCATACAGGCATGAGGGCAGAAACCACTTATTAACTGCCTGGGGGTAGGAACAATGTTTTCACTCTAGGCATGCTGATGTCTAATTTTTAATGATAAGGATTCTACACCTTCCTCTGGCACGTTTGGTACTGACTCCTTTCAAAAAGCAAGACAAGGAGTTAGACAGACCTTTGGTTTAATCAGTCCCAGGTTTCTTTTGCTTCAAAGTCCACCTTCCTGATCTACAAGGGTGGTCTTCTCCACATTGGGAACAAGGCTGTGCCAAGTTATTACGTAGTTATTTATTTTTCAATCACTTTTAGAGAGCAGATGTTCCCATGCAAGCATTAGAACTCTCTCTCTATGGAAGTCTGTAGCACAAGCCGAACCCTGAATCTCATCCAGATACCACTCAAGTATGTAGTAGGAAAACTCCCACATCCCAAGATGAGGATTTGGCCCACTGTCTGCGACAGTCTGTTCAGCTTCTGCCTCCACTGCACAGCAAGCAAGCAGTAGACAGATGTTAGCATTCATGATGCTAATATTTAAGCTGCCTGATGTGAGAAATCACAGGCATAATCATTAGGTGGATTTTTCCCTTCCTTTCTGAAAGAAACCATTGTATTATTATTATTATTATTATTATTATTATTACAATGGAGTAATAGTAGTTCAGCTTTATTTTTCAGAATTCAGAGGCTTATCCAAAGCTTATCTGAAAGACTCGTGTTTTAAAAGTGGACAAGCAGTCTCGTCAGAAGTGTATCTCAAGGGAGTTTCAGGATTTCAGTATTTCCTGTTCTTTTGGCTGACCCAGAAACAATGAGGTATATAAAACTTATCAAAAGGATCTTAAAGCGGAGGAAATTTGATCATTGACTTTTAGTAGATGGAAGCCTGATGCTCAGGGAAATGAATAAAAAAATCTGCCTAGTATCACACAGAAGTCACTAACAGAACTGGAGCCCAGGTCTCCTCAGTGTCTCTCGTTGCAAGAAACCCAGCCTCTCTCCAGGGATTCCAGGCCTTCTTTCATAGTAATTCCTCTGGTAACAAGAAGAGCAGAGGCTGCCAAAATTTTTAAATATGTATTTTTTCCAAATTAGCCAAATGTTTTTGAACATTCTCAAAACCCTGTAGTTAGATCCTTGGAGAGAGGTCAGAGGACATACTGTTTTATGTGAACTCACTCATTCACAGTAGTATCTGGTTTTTCATCCTTCCTTCTCTGTTTTTCTTAAAGACGCTGTACTACTATGGCAGTTTGTTATGGTTTCACTTGTTTCTAATGGTTTTATTTCCCTGGGTCGTTTTGCAGGGGTTTGTTTGGTTGCCATGAAGGGCTTTTTTTTTTCTTCCTATGTTCTTTTCAAATCATTATGAAGTATTTATGCTCAAAACGCTGTCCTGATGACAGCCTTGTTCTCACAGATCCACACCAGACATTTAAAAGGAACTCTTGGAAATATGGATAACAGGATCTTGATCACTCTATTACCTGAACAATGTCAATCATTTCCATCCTTGCAGAATAAATAGAAGAGACCCATCTCTCAGTAAGCCTGGACATTTGTACTGCTTTAAAGGTTTCATCAAAAGTTGATGTTGAGGAGTACACGGCTTTCTGGTGCAGTAGTCTGAGTACTCTGGCTGTGTCACACTGGAACCACAAGCCAAAGAAAGCAAGTAACTGGGGTATTGGTCAGGCCAAGGAAAGTGAATAGCTGGGATATTTACAAGTGAGTATGACTTGAGTTCATACCTCAAAATCGGCATTTTGGCATGCTGGACATTCTGACTTTTCGTAATCCAATTCAAATTCCCCTCCCTGGGAGTAGTTCATATTGGTGGCAAAGATCTCTCATGCTAATACTTTTTTTCTTGTATCTTAATCCATTTGAATTGACACTAACCACTCATTCCTGAAATTCTCCAGTAGGAAGGCAATCCTTGCACACACAGACATATACCAACAACTGAATCGGGACTCACGGCAGAAGCGTTTGCAGAACTCGATCGTGTATGTGTTGAAACACGTTGGCCAAGATCCAATACAGAGTATGTGTATACAAGTCCAGCAAAAAAGAGAGAAGCAGGACCAACATTTCTCAGTCAGAATACCATAAATAAAACTTGGGATAGTTTGCCAGATAAGGCTTTATGAGGAATGATGTCTTGTGTCAATAAGACTAGGAAACCTGTCGTTTACAACCTCAGAAGAAAGGAAGTGATTTGTAGCCCAGCAAGAAATTTTTTGGTTTGTTTGAAATGCAAGGCAAGAGGTTATTTAATTGAGGGCTTTGGGGAATGGAATATTTCCTTCAATAAACATTTTAACTATAAAAAAGGTAAAGAGAATTTTTTTAATAAAACCTTTTTACAGTTTATTTCCTATCATTAATTTCTTAAAATATATATATATATATAAATGAGGATCTGACTAAATGAATCAGGACGTTAAATGATAAAGTTCCGTCCATGTAAACAAATAAATAATTATTTACAATTTTTGGCAAAACAAAGTGAAATTTCATTGATCTCACTCTCTCACACACACACTTGCAAGGAAAAAAAATGAGAAAAATAAAAAACCATCATAAATAATTTACATAGAATAGGAAAATTATGATACAGTCCAAATATTAACATCTTCATCCCTACACTGATGTCTCTGTTCAAGAAAACAAAAAACCCTACACAGCCATTACAATCATTACATTTAATGAAGTAACCCTCCCTTCTGCTTGGGACTTGGGGATACGGATACAATTTGAAACACCAAAAGAAAGAAACTGAAACACACTTAAAAACCTCATGAAGAGGATTTGGAAAAAAAAAAATGAAACAAAAACAAACAAAAAAGAATTGATAATATGACCAATATAAAATGTGCAATAAAGCCAGCAACTGTGGATTTCCTTCTAATGAATATAGCAATAAAATCTATTTCAAGGGAGAAAAGGTTGATTCAACATTTATCTCACTACGCCCTATAAGAAGGCAGAGATACTGTATTATTCCATTAGTAAACCCATCTATGAATAAAATTACACCAGCAAGTGTTCTTTTTGTGAACAAAGCCCATACAACTTAAAGAAAACAAAAACGAAATGTTAAACATGTTTATACTATTGTATATCTGAATAACTGTTGTATCTGTTTAGAATAAACACTGGTATCCCTTCAGCATTATTTTATAAAGTTCTATATACAGCAGACAGGTAAAAATACAAAATATTAAAGATAGGGTAACTGGATATATATTAAGGTTCCATTTATAAATTCCTTATTATTATTTATTTAACTTTAAAGCATACTTGAATATAACCCTTGCTTAAGTGTATACCATGCTTTGACGATATCTACATACTGTGATATGCTTTAAAAATAGCTTTAAAATATCATCCTTTGTAAATGTATTACTGATGCATTATATGACATGCTTTAAAATAAATTATCAGAGAAGGTAGCTTGGTGTGATAATCATAATAAATATTAACAAAATATTTATAAGTGGAACCTTAAGCTCTTACATTACCAAATTAAGTAACAGTGGCGTTGCCACCTTTTCAAAAACCCAGATCAGGATTCAAGATGTCAAAGTGCGTTTTGCAGCAGAGGTGGGAAAGTGGTTCAGGTTAATTTTGCTCCACATGTTCATGGGATATTTTTTATTATGAGGGAATGCAAAATATAATGGAAATGGAATAACTAGCAATCATTTTATGAAAGTCAGACAATGGTGATAGTTTTGGACTTTTAAATTAGTCACTCTTCCCTTTCACATGGGAGTCTCTAGTTCAATTCTGTTTTGCCTGAATTAAGTCTCTGATAATAGACAATGCTTAGGTTGCAAATTTGACATTTCTACCAACTTTAATTCTAATGGGTGTTATTAAGAGCATCTTCATCAGCTAAAGGACATCTTATTGGATCAAGAAATCTTCATAATTGACCTTCATTTTATTCTCCAAAAGCTTTTTCACTGTTAGTATAAACACTGTTGGTGTGGCCCTCTGTTACTTGGCTACAGTTGGACCCAGAGATTTTCTCACTGAAGTCCAGCCCTGATCAGAGCAAGGAAGCATCAACCACACACCTAAAAAGTTATTTAAGCACTTTTTTCCTCATTTAAAGATAATGACTAATAATCATTATCTCCCCCCTTTTTCCATATATATATATATAAATACATTAAGTAATTACATTTTTGTATGTAAACGTCATTCCTTAAGAAAAGGCAAATAAACAAACAAATGTGGTTTGCTAAGTTTTCACTCTACAAAAGTGTTCTAACGTATCAATCTGCTTTTGCTTCAGTGGTGGGTCAGACGCTCGTGTTTAGGTTTCGTTAGTGCTGGCTGTGAGAAGGCACTTGGGTGAAGGGATGGCCGAGCCACTCCTGGCAGCATGGAGGTACCTGGTCAGTGGAGCCCATGGACAGAGAAGGAGGTACACAAAAACAGAAAATGGGAGTACCAGGATGTACTGAGGTGTCTAGGTTGCATAGCATTTACAGTACTTTGCTGGTAATGCAGCAACCATTGCTCAAGCATCTGAAAGAAATGGAGAAGAAAAGATGTTAACTTGTGGTTGATTTATTGGTTTAGAATTCAATCAGACAGGATTGAATGATACCTGTATAAGGTTGCAATGCTTCCCATTCTACATTTTCCTACATATGTGAGAACATTCACATAAAAATAGGCATCTACTTATATGTGCACACGAATATGCACCTATGTATATATTAAATATAAAAAAATCATATATAGAGAAAATGCTTTCCAAGGTTTTCCTATTTCAAAACATTTCAGAGGTGGCACAATACACAGACATGCTCATTAAGAATGTCTACTCTCTCCTTCGTGTCTCTTGGAAAGAGGGGTGATCCCGAAGTAGCTCTTTGCCCGCAGGACACACTGAAATAGCCTACAAAGGAAAGTGGATTTGCAGAGGGAATTCTAAGCGCATATCTCACTCAGATTTCTATCTCATTTTTTTCCAGGTGGGTAATATTAAACATCTGGGTTTTGTTATTCAAATTGAGATTACTACAGGGGCAAAGAGCATTCATGGCATTTCAACAAATCAAGGTTCACGACATGTTATGAGATTACAGATTGCTTTCAGTAACAAGAGGCTACTTTTCATTTCCATATTTCGTGCTTGCTCCATAGGTTGTATCAAAGGCATCAGCATTTTCCAGACATTTTCTGTAACTAACCTCTGCATTCATATTTGAGATCAGAGAAATAGACCATCTCTTGAGAGAAGACAAAAAGACCCAATCGTCCACCAGCAAAGGTTGTATCATAGATTGGTCCAGAATCCACCATGACTTGCTTCCCTTCATAAACTAAAACTCTGTAAAGAACATAATATAAATTAGAAAAGGAGGATGATGGAGTGTCCAGTGCTAAGGGCTAGTAACAGCTTCCAAGAAGTGAATTCATTTTAACAAGTCACCAGATAACACAGCTTCATTGTAAAGATCACTCCTCAACTCTCTCTCACGCCCGCATGGCTGGCAGCCATAATACATTAATCAAAAGTAGTGGAGCTGTTCTATAAGTAATTTTATGCGCACCATCTGCAAAAGATTTCCCAATTCTTTATTTAGAACAGTCAAGTCTCCTGGAATGAACTATGTCATGTACTATCATTCATTGATAAGACTCTGTCCCTGTGAACTCAGAGGTTAACACAAGACCTAGCCACATAGCTTTGCAAAGTCTTCTTTACAGCCGTGTGAATGGCTGATTTACTTATCTCTAGGTGCAAGGGCCAAAATCAGAAATTGGAAAAACTGTCCCTTTAGATTCTAACAAAACATTAACTGGAGACATGCTAAATTTCAGTTTCAGATGTCTTAAGCTCCTAAGCTCCTAATGAAAGCTGGAAGGATTTGGACACAAACAGCTAGATTTATAAACTGGAAAAGGAGTCGGTTCTTTTTTTTTTTTTTCTTTTTATCTTTTTTTCCCCTTGAGTGTCTCAGACACCCACCCTGGAGCCAACAGACCTCTTCATTTTTATTTTCTACCAGACAAGTTGCAGTTCCTTGATCTTAGATTATCCACTTCTCATGGGAGACCTTACAACAGGAACCTTAAGAACCTAAGGTTCTTAGGCTCTCAGTCTCTAAAAATAGCCAAACGTGAAGTGAGTCTACAGTTTTTTGATTACAGCAGAGACAAAAAAAAAAAAAAAAATGCAGATCTAATAATGTTAATATTAAATTGCTATTTCTGTACAAATAACATAGGTCCATAACTATACTATTGAAATAATTGCTTTTGTTTATTTAGTTCCTTTTAAAACACCCTAAAGAATGAAGGAATCTAATGTCCCAGACCATAGAATTTGTCACGGTAGACTAATCTAGTGTGTTACCATATGAAATATGTTTTGTCTGACACTAAGGAAGCTACAGGCAACAGCAACATGAATGAAAAACTCAAGTTTCTTTTTGACCTCTATCAGCCAGTGCTTTGCACTGCAATCATTTGATGCATAAAGACTTATACATAGAAACTTTTTTTTTCCCCAAGAGACACACCAAGTAGTCTAACCAAATTTGTCCCCTTGTCTTTCACAGCCAAACTCCCCTACTCTTACTAAACACAAACCAGCAAGACCTTAAGATGTCAGACTCTGCCCCATGAAAAACATACTTACAGTTACAGTAGTTAGTACAAGATAAAATTGACATAAACAGTTAATGCTTATTCTTTGGAATATCAGATAAACAGCTGGGCTTTAAGGAAAGTAATATGCCATAGCTCCTTGCTATGTGCGTTGCAGATGTGCTTATGGCTACTTCTGCAGTATCTTGTATAAGCCACTATTGGAGACAGGATGCTGAAGCAGACAGGAGGTTGGCCTACTTCCCTGTGGCAATTCTGATGTTTCTAATTAATTTCATTCATTCAAATTCCAGAGGCTATGGAAGAATCTCATGTTTTAATCTTGCTTTGAGTTTTGCTTAGGAATTTTTGGTCCCTTTACAGAAGAGCTATTGAGAAAGATTACTTTTTTTAATTTAAGAATATTTAACTGATGTAAATACTGAACCATCCTTACTAAATTAAATACACCTGAGTCATTCTAAATATAACAAAATGGTTCCCTAAATATTGAAATAAACTAATGTAAGTATTATCATTATGAAAACTAACAAAGAAACTGATGAAATAGCTGTTATATCAACAGAAACGGAAGTTATACTAATTCTAATATAGAGGCACAGAAATATTTCTTACTTTATTAGTCCTGTTTTAGGCCTATGAACCAAATGCCACCTGTATGCAGTATAATCTTTCCAGCCAATGTTCTTGGGATCATGCCACAAAGTACGCACCTACGGTAGGAATACAAATGCCGTATTAGAAACACTGCTTCAGAAGTGTACATCCACTACAGTAACTGTACATGCGGCTGCAGATCATTTGCTGCAGAGCATGAAACCAAAACCAGTGTTTAACATATGATGAAACCAAAACCAGTGTTTAACATATGATCAGCATACAATTTTTTCACTCTGTTCCTTTCTAGGGAGAGTAATGAAAATTCCTGTCTGTAACTATAGATCATTTATTTATCTGTCACTGAAGGCCATTACAGCATTGAATCTGACTTCCCTTATGCAGTCCTGCCCCTATTTGCATGTAGACACCCACGCTGAAAGATCTGATGCTGCTCTTCCTATCTGTATGAGTGGCTCCACTGAGTGAAACGGACTGCAGCTTGCACAGATGTTACTACCTCTGGCTTATTCCTTGAAAACTCTTGCACTCAGTTGAGGCCTCGCTCCTGCAAGAACTTCAAAGTGTGGAATTCCTATTCACGCACAAAGCCTCACTAACTTCTTTTCCAAAAGGCACAAGATTCTTCTGTGGCTGGGCCCTACTTGGAACAGGAGTGATTTTTTCTCTTTGTTTTCATTTCTTTTCTCTTTGGCTGTCACTGGTTGCTGAGGTCTAAACCAAGCATAATTCAAACGAGCTGGAATGCTGAAGGAACAAGTGCCAGTACAGAGGTCACAAAGGATTTGTGCAGAACTGAGATCTCTTACTCTTTTTTGGCCACACCACACCTTCCCTTTTACACATGTAATTTTTTCCATTCATGATTTTTATATGTGTAATGTTTTCTTTGAAACACAAGGCAAATGCTATTATTGACACTAATATTATGTGAACTGAAGAAAAGCTTGTAATCTTCTGCAACAATTGAGGTGTGAAAGAAAACTTATTTCCAGACACCTCCCTTCTTGTTAAAAGATTAATCAGACATCATCACAGCCCTGAAGTTTTAAATCTCTCACCTGTCCAGGGGTGTTTCCGGTGTGCCAGAGAGCATTTCTCAAGTGTTCACCAGTACCAGTTGTTGAATTCACTACCTTGAGTGACACACCAGAATAGCCATAAGCCCTGGTGGGTTTGTCCTCCCAGTAGGTCTGAGTGACCTGCTTCCACATCAGAACATAAAACCGACTGCTGGACTGGTAGCCAAACACAAAGCCAGCATAGTCATCATCACGGTCTGTGTTAACATAAAATGTGCCACTGAAGTCAACAGAGCTGAACTCATCGTAACCTGGGAGATGACAAAAGACATAAACCACTGAATTACAGTGTTGGATTCAGCCACCAACACCCAAGAGTCCCAACTTTAATCCTAAGCTTTGCTTTTTCAATTTCTTCACCTGTAAGAACAGAGGGTAATTACACTTGCCTACCTAACCTATCCTACGGAGGTTTCTAGAGAGAAATATGTTATTTACAAGGGGTAAAAGACAGCAGGCACTACACCTATGTAAGGTTTTTCTGCAGAATATTGCATGCGTGTTACAGCCAGTGACAAATTGAATGGTCAACAAAGGCAAACAGCATTGAGCTATTTTTAATTTGGGCATATACAACCAATGTTTCAGTCCCAACCTTGGAGCACCAAAAAGACATGTTTATCTACTTTATTTTTCCTCGTTCACTAGATCACTGGTTGTTTATGCAAAGGTGCAGGCTAACATTTGATACTTACCCACGGCTATTCCAGGGTCAGAGTTGGCAGTCTGCACCAGTTCCTTGCCTTGATGGCGAATAACCCAGTTGGGATCAATCTGAGCTGTTCCCTTTGGGTCCAGAGGGACCATCTGGAATTTTCTGAAATCTGTTTCACTGATGGCATTGTTTTCAGGGCATACATCATAAATATCCGGGACATTGTCATTGTCAAAGTCATCTTTGCAAATATCACCTCTGCCATCACCTAAAAGCAATAGGAATAAGTGAATACAATTGTTAGCAAATTATCTGTGCTACGTAATGGCTCTTGCACTAGTGGAAGAAATTTATGATGCATGTGAGTACGTTATTTCTTGTTACTCAAAGAATGCTCCAAATAAAGCTTCATTCTCTGAAAGTTCATTTGAAACGAACATTTGAAATGTTGCTGGTAATGACTGGAAGAAACCATCAACTTAGATCAGGGCCAAAATTAATGCTAATAAAACTGGCCAGTCAGTGGTTTATGACAGTCATCAATCTGGCCCTTATTCTATATGCTTCTTTAGAAACAGTGTTGGGGGACTTTGAAGTTTCCTATGCCGATGTAATTCACTAATGTTTGTATTAAATTTTCAGTATGATTTGTCCCAGATGTGGATATAAGGCCACATTTTAATACGTGCAGTATAAATGAATTCAAGCAGTGTTAAAATCTTTTCCCTACTGCAAATTACCAAATCCCTATATACTACTGAAGATACTCAGTGTTTTTTGTTTTTTTTTTAAGACTTTATCTGTGTCTCAAGATTCCTTCAGCAACAATTCATGCAGGGTGCTTCAGATTGCAGAAATGTCACCACTATGTCAAAAGAAAGTGGGGACAATATTATTGTAAAATATGTATACATGCTTGGTTACTCTTTCACTTGTGGGTAAAACAATTTGTCTTAAGATAAAACATAGCACTTCAGAAACACGTAAGAAAATAGAAGGAAGTCTCTGACTTTTACAACAGAAGGAACTGGATATTACACTGGGTACTAATAATGTAAAACCAGACCCACCAGTTAATTTGTTTCTGACTTCACATAACTGAGCATCTCCTTTTTAAAATGTGTTTGTGACTGTTCTAAGAACATAGGAATTAACAAAATGAGAAATAGCAATGATCCAATGATCTAAGCTATTACTAGATGTTTCAGACAAATGCAAACCTACATTACCATGCCTAACTGGCATAGTATTTTTCAGGAATAAACCTTTCATAAATAGAGCAGAAAAGCAGAATGAGTCTTAGGCAACAGCCAAAAAGGATAGTTAGAGTAAGCTAAAGCATCTAATAACTCAAAGACTTTTGAAAGTTCAGCTATAGGTTGCCCAGAGAAGATGTGGAGTCTCCTTCTCTGGAGATATTCAAAACCTGCTTGGACAAGATCCTGTGCAACATGCTCCAGGGGACCCTGCCCGACCAGGGAGGTTGGACTACATGATCTCTAGAGGTCCCTTCCAACCTGAACCACTCTGACTGTGACTGTAAAATAGTCCTATTTTCCAATCTGGCAACTGGCCATGGAAAACTCCAAATCCTGATCAGTTCTGTGTGCTCAAGCACCTGTTTATCTTAGCACTTAGAAGAAGAGAGTGAATTTCCAATTTTATTCCCCTTGCCAACATCAAAGAGGCAATATTTGAGTCATAGGAGAACTTAGTTATCCACTGAAAGTCTTGATGACGTTCATTTGGTACTGAGCTGTTGCTGACAATGTTGACTCTGTGTCAAGAAAGTTAGAAAGCATTTGTTTACCCAGCCATGTCCAACAGCTCTCTCAAGGGCCTCATCGTTAAATGCTATAGCTCACATCTTCAAGAGCGTGGGAGCATCTTTTGGCTTTATTTATCATTTTTCCAAGATTTCTCTTGGGCCTGCCACTGATGACAGTGATGAGCTGGCTAAGATTTTTTAAATTTACTCTTTCTGTGAATGCTTACTCCATACATAATGGTACTCTCACTCACAAGATCCAGGTGACAGATGACTATACCTCAGTTTGGGGACACCCTTATTTTGGAGTATTTCTGACATTACGAGGCTATACTAGAAATTGACAAGTACAAAGATATTACCATTATATCATTGGACTGAAAGGTAAAGCAGTACTACCAATCAGAAACTTCCTACAGCAGTTGTCTTACCAGGAAACCAGTCAGGTCTCTGGATTTTGTCTTTCTAAAAGTACATAAAACCATATTGTGTAGGTATTAAATTCTGCTTTCAATTTCACCAGCATAACCATGGAATGACTCCAGCAAGTTGTATAACTCAGAACAGAAATTGCTCACGTATTTATTGCAAGGGCCATTATTGTAGACATATTGTGTTGGTTTTCAAAGGATCAAATGTTTTCTCATTTACATTTATGACTGTGAAACTATCACTATTTCATTACTGAAATACAGCCAAACACAAAGAAGGATTGTTTGAGAGTGCCCAGCAGTATTTCAGGACAGAACTGGAAAAAACAAGAATCACATATCCATTTCTTAAACTGTGAAAGATGCATCATCAAAATGTATTTAAATTACTAACCTATAAAACAAATTTGAGAAAAGCTGCTAAAAAATACTTTTTAGAAAAATAATTTAAAATAAAAAATGACTTTAGACTTAAGAACTGCATAAATAGTCTCCTTTTCAAAATAAAACAGAACAGTAAGCCATATTTTTTCCCTTTTAATTTTCAGATGACATCTTGCCTGAAAACAAAGCAAATCGTTTTTTCATTTAAGACATGAAATTCAATCTGAAATATTTTCCCAGATTTTTTATATTTCAAAATTAAAACCAGAAATATATACATATATATATATATATTAATTTCTGAAAGGTGTTTCTCTATAAATAATCATGTGTTTGTTTGAGCCCCTCTCAGAGGGATTTCTTAATGCTCTAATTGCGGTCCAAATTGGCTATACCACTTCCATTGAAGTCCATGTTGCCTCAAATATAAAACGTAGCTCAGTTTAATTTCGAGAGTATTTCTCTTCGTGAAATATTTCTATTCCAGGATCAGAATTGGATACTAAGAACTAAGTTAAATTCATGTCACATTGCTCTTACCATCAGAATCCTCCTGGTCAGGGTTGTATCTGAGGCGACAATTATCCCTGTCATCTGGAATACCATCGTTGTCATCATCAGGATCACAGGCATCCCCTTTACCATCTTTATCATGGTCAGCCTGGTTAGCATTGGGGATGTAAGGACAGTTATCTTGGTTGTTCTGGTGGCCATCTTCATCTATGTCTTCATTGTTGTCACACTGGTCACCAACAAGGTCATTATCTGCATCAGTCTACAAAAAAAAAAAAAGAAAAAGATCATTACCAAGCACAAAAATACTGACAGCCTGATACTTAAATTTATCAATATTTTTCCTTGGGAACTTCTCTGCAGACAAGTGATATTGTGATGAAAAACATCTTTAATGCAGAAACGTGATTTACAAATAGGATAGCTACTTATGCAATCGTCAGTGCATCAGACCTGGTCAGAATTTGTTTGGCAACAAAATGTGTCATGTTATCTAAGAGCACAGCTACAAACTCTTTTAAGTGATGTCATCCATTATGGTAGGGGCAGACACATGAGATACTGGGTGCATGTATGCAGTGCAGTTCCTTCAGTCTACCTGTATTATGCAATTGCAAGAGAAACAGCAACAGCTTCAGCTATTTCCTCATATGTTTTCCTACTTTCCTCTTCCTTTGTCATTAATGAAACTGTGCCTAACATTTACCTGGTCTGGATTATGCATCAATGGACAATTATCACACTGATCACCAACTCCATCACCATCTGTATCGCTCTGGTCTGTGTTATAGACGTAAGGACAATTATCTCGTTCATTAAAAATGTCTAGGAGGAAAGAAGAAAAAAAGACTGAAGAAATCAAAATGATATGTCATCCAGCACAGACAATCATAGACTGTTAGAGTCACCAGTAAATAAGAACCATTCATAAGGTGTTCATAGGCTGATATATCATGAGACAGTGGGTAGTATTAGAAAAAAAAATAATACAGTATCAATCCCACTTTTCTTGCTATGATAAACACTTCTATATGTACTTTCCTCAGAGATTTTGCTAAAGTAAGGCTTGATTAAGTCTTATGTTTCTACCCTTTCTGCACAGATTCTACATTTCTTTAAAAAAAATAGATGAAGAGGTGGGGTATTTTAAAATAATTTGTTTTGTACTTTCTTCACAGATGCTATATGTAACGGCATAGAATGCATAGCTATATCATGGTGGAATGTCTGAATAGTTTTGTATAGAAACAACTGCATTAATGTTCAGCTGCCTCAGCACTAAGTGATTTCATTTTACCAGAACATATGTCATTTATTGTACAGCATGCCAAATTTTAAACAGAAACTGCTCCCCCTCAGGAAAGTTCATTATGCAATGGACAACCTCCTTCAAAAATTATAATATGTAGAAAAGAAACATAATCAATACATGTTGACATAGCTATCTGGAAAGGACACAAGGACCCTTTCCTACACTATATGGTCCCTGGATATTTGTGCAATCTTTAAGCCAACACATTTCTTTTTATTTTTTTTCAAACATATATGCAAACTCCCACGAGTACTACTAAGAACCTGATGATTTGAAGGACGAGAGAACTCAAAATATTTAGAAGTTTAATTCAGATAAGCATCCTAAAGTTTCTACGTTTACTGAAGGAAATCCAAAACCAGATTTCTACAACTAATAGTACTTCTGGATTCAAATAAATTTGAACTACTACAAAAGTAAGATTTTTGAGAGACATGTACCTGATTTTTCCCTCCTTACTTGGATCAAATCTGGGTCATATAGACATATACAGGTAGATAAAATAAACACCTTTAATAAAATTGTAAGACAAAAAAATGTGTATTTGGATTGTTATGGGCATTGCAGTGCTTTCATAAAAAAGCAGATTAATTTACTGCAGATATTATCTTAACTGCATGGATGATCTGATGTTCTTTTCCCTCCCTAAACTTTAAAAAGGAGAAAAAAAGTCAACAAAATTGTTATATTAGACACCGATTACTTTGGAACACAGAGGAAGGAAAGAATTTTTTCTAAGATTACACTAACAAAAGATCTGCTGTGATTTATTCTCCAACAGTATCCACTGTATTTACTTAGGGACATTATGGACAAGTATACTACACAGGACAGATGGACCTCAGTCTTCTTTCTTCTGTTGCATTTTTGAGCAGCTAAACTTGATTTTATTCCATGTATAAAAGCAGGTATTCCATCTTACTGGCCATAACTCATAGTGTACTTACAGCACAGCACCTAATTCTCAAGATTGAAAACATACCGTCTCCATCGATATCCACAGCACACGAGTCACCCTCCCCATTATTATCTGTGTCAATCTGAGCAGGGTTGTGCACATAGGGGCAATTATCACAGCGGTCACCAACTTCATCCTTGTCATAATCAAACTGACGAGGGTTGAACAAAAGAGGGCAATTGTCCTAGTGAGAAGAAATAAAGACATTTAAGAATATAAATCACAGCTTGAACTGAGGTCATCAGCACATACTATGAAGTGGTAACTCTTCCTATTCATCTTGGACAGAGGCCAAAATCAAGACATGAATACATTATTTTTCCAGTGGACAAACTGTGCCTAAACTGAAGATCTGAAGAAGCACTGAAGAAGAACTGAAGAAGCACTGCCTAGCTCACTGTGTATTTTGCGTTTTTGTACAAGATATGTGAGGCATATAACTTATCTCACTATGAGAGAGCAACAGACATTTTAAATTGGATCTATACTCAGAAATTTCAACAGAAGTGCAACCCACTGGTACCTGTGTTTTGTCAAAACCAGAATATGTTGTAAAATCAGTCCAATCTCAGTACGTATTATTTTTTTGGAACAAACTGGAATCGATACTCTGATTTCTTTGGAACAAACTAGTATCAGTATTCTCACTTTTAAACCAAGTATTTTCATTTTTCATTTTAAACAAGGACCGACTTTTTATGGGTTGTGTTATATTGCACATGATAATCAAGCACAAAAAAAATTTAAAAAGCAAAATTAATATGCCATACTCTCATTGACACAACATATTTTTCCCCAAAATTCCCTTTACTGGAACTTTTAGAAATTCATCTAATTCAACCCCTAATCTGAAAGACTGCCAAAATAAAATTTCTTGCGCTTTACATATCCCCAAATTACACAGGGACTTTTGCACAGGCATTTGCTGTGTGGAAAGCAAAGAACCAACAAACCAAATCAAAGCAATGGGAGTGAGGGGCAGATCAGCATTGTGGAATCTGAAGGGAGTAATTTGAAAATATTTTTAAATTACTTTTCCTCTGCAAAAGCAAAAAAAACATTCTTTACTAGCAAATCATTTTTAGCTTCACATTTTAGATTCCTCACATATATGTTTTATATACTTAAAGACATGATATAGGGGCAAGTCAAAATTTTATACTGTACATAAAACTGAACAACTAGCTACAATTTTTCCGTATATATGCAGTAAGCCGTATTATGTTATCCAATGATTCTTTGACTTTTTAAATATGCCATACAGAGGCTTCATGAACATAGTTCTAACTCAGTTTTAACCATCATTTGCTCTAGAGAATCTAGGCTCCCTGTGAAGGGAACAAAGAGGAACAGTAATCTTAAATTCATGCATCCTAAATATGTTCAGAAAAGGCAGAATGAATCCCACTCTTTATATATTTCTGACCTTTTGCTGATTGCAAAGAGATAACATGTTTAGACTAACTGCCTATCTTAAGTTCTTCCAGTTTATGAATCTCATTCTTGCTGGCAAATCTAAAAGAGCAAAGTATGAAACAGGCTAGTAACTTTCCTCCTGTCATTTCCCCTTGATGCTGTTTACGTTTACAGTTACTATCACAATTTGCTTCTACCATACCTCAGATATAATGTCTATCAGATTTTAAAATGCAATGGAACAATCATTCTCCCATTACAAAATATAAAACTCAATTGAACTGTTTTCATGCACACAGCAAAACCCGGAGCTGATATGGAGAACTTAGTTTAGCCCTGGGCTCCCCAGGCTGTTTTGCTCTTCCCAGTGCTACTCTCATTTGACCCAGCACAACTTTACTCTGCAGCAGGCATCATTCAGGCAAAGCAACGCAGAGTAACTCAGATTAAGTTTTGAACAATAAGGCTCTCATCTGTTGTAATGGTTTTCCTTAAAAACAGATGTTTGGGTCAAATGTACTGATAACAGGGAAATGCATCTTACTTTGTCATCTTCAACACCGTCATTGTCATCATCCTCATCACAGGCATCTCCTTTGCCGTCTTTATCAAAGTCCTCTTGGCCAGAGTTAGGCAAAAGGGGACAGTTATCCTGGTGAAAAGACAGAATTGAGGCATTAGGTTTACATTATGTCAGAATGACTTGCCTGGGTAGAAGAGCAGATATGTTACACTGGAGGCTATAAAACAAGAAAATCATCCACAAATACTTTTTAAAGAGTCTGTGTTTGTTGCCAAAGATAGTAGTTCATTTGCTGCTTTCATATTGTACAGTAAGTGAAATGCATCTGCAAATCATTCTATTTCTCAGCTTTTCTTCTGGTAAAGGGATGTTTCCAGTAAATTTTAGATGAAACTATCTAGCAAAGAACAAACACACCACACGCACACACGCTTGCTTACATCAACTTCTTATAGACAGCTCATGAAGTATGTTTGAAGATTACATATAAAATGTCCAAGTTTTGTTGCCAGAAAAGCATACAAGCCAGGAGATATCTTCAGAAACAGTTGTTCATATGGAAAGTTACTGCAATGAGGTAGTACACAGCAGTAAGGGGAACCCTGTATGCATGGGTTTTGAAAAATGGGCCTTTATACTGTTCTGCTGCACTTTTGCTCTCTCATAGCTCTGAAATTGAAAGGTGAATTTATCTCTTTATTATGTTAACAAAGCCTTGTAAAGAATGATTATTATAAAAGAATAAAGCTTAGATTAGACTGAAAAAGTAGGGAAAAAAAAATCAAAGTTTTAACATGTATTCCCTTTTAAAGAAAGTACTAAAATCAGCTGAAAAAATAGATTGCAATTCTACCACTAGCTAAGAATAAATATAACTACAAAAAAACACTTTGTTATTCTCGCTTTTTCTCCCATGCCATATCTACCTCAGACCAAAACTGTATCTGCCAATGGACTGCAGAAATATCTTTTTTTTTTTTGGTAACATCTACCCTAAAAAAAAAGAATACTCCAGTAATATTACCAGCCCTGTTTTTAACCTCAGCAGTTCCAATAGTATTGACAATTTAAGAAAGAGAGAACTGGAAAACTTGTGATAAGTATCAAAACCATAATGTAACTGCAAACTTTTTATGGCATATTTTTACAAAATACTTGTGAACAGCCTTTATTCTCCAACTCTGTACTGCCTACCAGTGATACAAAATGATTTTTATTTTTTTTAACAATGAAAAAAAAAATAGTCAAAGCTTGCTCAACCACTTTGTATGTTTGCATCTGTATGCTTGTCTGTCTGTATTCTCTATAGATTTCAGTCCAATTTCATACAAACCCAGTAGTGAGGCAGCCGTTTCCCCTAAGCTCCCTCAAGGGCAGCCGGTTCCCATAAGCTTTACAAGAAGAAGTAAAGGATGAAGAGAAGATAGATCTAACCAGTGCACTCAAAAAACATTTTATTAGATATTAGAAAGAAGACTTAGACATAGAATCATAGAACAATTTAGGATGGAAAATAACTCTAAGATCATGAACTATAAACACTAACCTAGCACTGCCAAGTCTACCACTCAGCCACGTCCCTGAGCACCATCTACACGTCTTTTAAATGCCTCCATGGATGATGACTCAACCACTTCCCTGAGCAGCCAGTTCCAATGCCGAAATTCCAGAAATCTTTCCTGATATCCAACTTAAATCCCCCCTGGAACAACTTGAGGCCATTTCCTCATCCTATCTCCTGCTGCTTGGGAGAAGAGACTGATCCCCGCCTCACCACAATCTCCATGGAGGTAGCTGTAGAGGAAGTACACCTTCAACACACCTTCCACCTGGGAACATAACCTCAAGACACAAACCCACAGTAAACTAGGCTTCATTGGTTCACCTGTTGACCAAGTTCTACATTGGTCCAGTAATACTTATCGAAAAAGAAAATATTACTTTCATGTGAATGAAAAATAAATTTACAATAAATATATTCCTAAGATTTTATTATTATTACCTACAACTACTTGCTTTATTCATATAGCTTTGCTTAGGCTGTAAGTAAACTTTGAACTGTTATCAGCTCAAAGAAAGAAGCTTTGGTTTGTTTCTGGTATTTTTTAGGTGTTTTTCTTTCTTTCCCCTTAAACGAAATACTTCTGTCTATTAGACCAACACGTATCTTATAGAAAGCATGAATCAGTCCTTGGAAACAGGTTTTTTTCTGAATGGGTACAGCATGTTAGGATTTTAGTGAAAACTAATCATGTGTCTTACATCTTGAGTCAACATGTTGCAGATCCTGATGACGCGAACCAAAAATGAATATATGAACTGCAACTGTTGAACTGGGTGGAACCACAATGAACACACATCAGCTAGGGTGAAGAAATCGGTATTTGAGAGACTCTGAAACTCTCTTGTGCTGATAAAGCCTAGATTCACAACTTAACTGGATTACACCTGGGTAACTTCTGATTCTCTCAGACTGCCTGATTTCAAGCTTTCCTAGCTTCTTGATCCGTATTCCTATTTTTAACAACATAGAAACAGGTCCCAGGGAACATACCATGGCAAGCAGTCACTGGTAAACCTATATACAGCCACTTTTAGGCTCCCTCATGCTTACTTCCTCCTTTGCATAGTGATCTTTCATTTTTCACTACGATGGCTCAGCCACAGCAGCAAGGGTGAACAGTCCCATGCCAGGTCTAGAGCCAATGTGGCAGGCAGGTCATTCCATCTGGGAGAGAGGGTAAGAGCCGTGACTCCACATTCTGAAAGGTAAGAGAGGCTGCACTTCCCATCTTCTCCCACCAAGCGTTACAAAGACAACTCTGTCTAGTTACTCGTATTCATCTCTGTTTCCCATTGCTAAAAATTTTCCTCAGGCTCTGAATCCAGTTTCACAGTGTAACTCTAAAAGGAAAGGATAGTCCACAAAGGATTCAGAACCACAGACCTTACTTGACCACTAGTGTCTTGTTACAAGCCTTGCAGGTGAGATTTCCTACTCACCTGCACTCAGAGATGCTGTTTAGTTCTAACTAGCTGTGCGCTCTACACATGCTTTAGGCAGCTCCTATTCAGTATGCTAACGCCACTCACAGGCACCCCTGCCTTCAACATATGCCGAGCAGAAAGAAATCCAAAGCAGAGGACTCTGGATTTCATTTTGAGAATCCTTACTGAATCTAGTGTTAAGTGAATACATATTCGATGGAATCTCCAGAAAATAAGAATGCTATAAACATTCAAAGCTTAAATGAAAGCAACCACCAGCTTGATGCTGAAAAACATTACTTACAACTGTTTGGAAAAAAAAAAAATCTGGTTATGGTGTAACTTTTTATCAACAGTATTTTACCTACCTTCACACAGTGGTATGTAGCATTAGCAGCACAGACCAAGTTGTTATTTGGCCAGCCATCCAAATCAGAATCCTCACCACAGATGCGTCCATCACCAGCATAACCTGTCCTACATTCACATTTGTACATAGGATCACTGAAATGGCCTAGATAGATGCACTCTGCAGACTTATGGCAGCTGTGTGTCTTGTCCTTGCATGGATTCTCAGGTTCACAGACCTGTAACAAATAAAGCATACTAATTGGAGCATGATAATCATCACAGCCAGCTCTGTGTGCCTCAACTTTATCAAAAGCAGGCCAGTTATTTAGATGCCTAAAGAGAGGAACTTTGTTTTAATTGTGGTTAGTAAGCCATATTGCTCTGTCAGTTCACATCTCTAGACATTGTGTACAATGAAAATAATTAAAACAAGCCACAGGAAAAATTTTACATTATTCAAAAGAAATTAAAGTGGTCAACGTTTTCAGGACTCTTATCTGTGTTCTTCCGTATGTCATTAATGCCCAGAAATTTACTGCAACGGAAAGTACACTGTACTCACCTGTTTGCTTCAGTGTTCCACCTGTCAATACTCAAAGACTACCTTTATTTTCTTAAATCAAGAACAGCCTAATGCATTTTCACATTCCCCTCAAGTAAGCTTTTGTTACCTCTTCATATCACTTTGCTTAATTTCTTTGACAGTTTCTGAGAATCTTATGTTTATATCAACCAGAGTTTGATTCAACAGCAACAGAGAGAAGGCATTCTAAGGCATCTGTTTTAATATTTTTGTCCTGTCTCTCAAACCATAGCCTTCAATGTCACTTTCACTTCCTTATATCCTTCCCCACTGACAGTTGTCAGCCCAATGGAACTTAAGGAGAACGTCTCCCATATGTCTGATGATATCCACATTAACAGCAATATACTTATATGGGTAACTACCCTAATTCTTCACTTCCCTATCCCCCAACTAGGTATATACACCCAAGAGAAATCATTGCAAACTAGGGGAATGCCCACTTCCTGCATGTTACACTCATTTGGTCCTAGGCAGATGCCTAGAGAAAATAAAAACCTTTAACAGAAACCAACAAATTCAGTGTTTTGTCACTTGAATCAAAAAACACCCTGAAGCAGAAGCTATCTATTTGAAGTTATCTTTGTTTTGCACCCAAGTTTATCACATTTTAATTCACAGATACTTTCAGTGAGAATTACTCAGTTTCTGAGCCATCAAATTCTCTCCAACATCACTTACCTGCTTCTCTGTCTTGGCAACTTCCAGTCCTACCCCATAGGGCTGACTTCCTTTATAGCGTGGAGGACATGGCAAGCAGTGGAAACCTGGATTCGTGTTCACACAGCGATGAACCTGATTCACCTTAAAGCAAACATCTGACACAGCTATACACTGTAGGAAAGGAAAGAAAGAAAACAATTAGATGGCCACATAATTCCCAAATAATGAAAACTTCACAGTAATTTCCTGATATTAGTGGAAATAAAGTCAATACCTCATCAAGATCCTCACAGACTGTACCATTGCCAAGGAAACCTGTTGGACATGGCCCGCATGACCAAGACCCATCTGGGTAGCTGTTGCATTCTGCTCCAGGAAAGCAGGGATTTGACAAACACCCATCTGGAAAAGACACATAAAAGCATATATTAAGTTATGAGCATGAAAGGCACATAAGACCATTTAAAAAACAGCAATTCTCTGTTCATAAGCATAGATCACATCTGATACAGACAAGTCTCATAAAAACCTTCAAAATTAGGGTTATTAAGTGTATTTAACATTGATTAACTATTGTTTTAATATGAAACTATTACAGGTTGCTAAATCCAGTTGAATGCATTTTAGGCCCTGATTGAGAAAGGCATCCCTTTTCAGGAAGAGTCAGTATCAAGAAAACATATAAAATCCCAGTGATCTAATCAGCACCCAAAAAAAGTTAAAAGTGCTTTCCTGTAACCAAGGTGTCATTAGCAGATTTCTGTAGTGTCAATTTGAATTTTTTCCATTAAAGAAACAAAAGCGAAAATAACTACACAAACAGAATAACAAATGATTAAATACCAACCAATTGGGCAATCCTTCTTATTGCACATATCATGTTGTTTGGTATCTCCCACACATGGCTTTCCTCCATACTGTGGCTCCGGACTGTTACAGAGGCGAGACCTTTCCCGGATTCCTCCTCCACAGGTAACAGTACAAGCAGACCATGGAGACCAAGGACCCCACTGGCCATTCACTAAAATATGCAGAAGAGAAGGGAAAAGAAATGTACTGGGGACAACATTTCGTGCCAGTTACAACAATCATTTGCTGGGATCCCTGACAGTTTCTCACTGCACACACAGAGGAAGAAAGATGCTGGCAAAGCCTTCTACTGAGATAGCAATATTTCAGAAACAAACAAGCAAATAAAAATACCCAACTGCTTTATGGGCATTTTTGGCTAATAATTCAAAATAACATGCAGCGCCCACCGGCTTGGTGCGTTTCCACTTAAGCTGACCAGAGCAAGTACGGCAGCTTCAAAGCTCCCTGCTAAGATTCCATTTCATACAGACAGCAGCAGGTAACTACAGGATACAAACTTCTGCTGAGCCAGACCTGTGCTCTAGGACTCTGAGGTTGAAGCTATTACTCTTGTTTGTTAATATATTCACCAGTTTATCTTCAACGGCATCGCTTAACTCAGTATAAGTGACTTTGAATGATTCTTCTGCACAATTTATATTGGTACAATCCTACCAATTCTGTTGTCATCACTCCTGATTTTTCATGAAATAAAAGCATTTTTGAACCAAACTGTTTGTTCTTAGTGCTGTAAAAAACAGAAGCGCAATAGTGTGTGTCCATAAATAAATCATCCTTGTCAATATTGCTAGCTTTGCGTGCACACGCAGGTAAAAAAATAGCTCTTTAAGTAATATTGGGTTAATATTAGCATGAAATTCAGGCTCATATCCCATAAGTAGAATGGAAAGCACGGAAAGAAGAGGGAGTGAAAAAAGGAGGAAAAATCATATGAAAGGAAAGAAAAAGAGAGGCATGAAAAGCAATCTCTAAAGAGGTTAGAACATGTAGATGAAGAACAAAGAGTTGTAATATGAAATAAATGTGTTCCATATATATAAAATATATATGCATGCATTCAAAGAAGCCTGGCTACTGTGGATTATATGTCTATTCCTAATATGTACAGTACAAGCTTCCTATTAGATAGAAAATATTTATATGTTTACTATGCACCAATAAATAAACTATAAAATGAACTTCTCAAACTGTTAATGTTTAAAGCCAAATACTAACTTGGGAGGCTTATAAAACTTCAGACTGCATCCTTATGTTCATTCTAAAAACACTGTGAGGCAGATTAGCAAGATGGTAACTACAGCCATGGAGAACTGTTGTGAATATCAAGAGGTTACACAGAAAGTCAGTGGCAAGCCTGTAACAGACATCCCCACTTCTTGACTCCTGATTCCTCCAGAACCTCTGTGACCACTACTTGCTGAAAATGATGCTAAAACTCAGAATCTCAGAGCAAATAAGAGTTATTTAACCCCTAAACTACAAATGATATTCTCTGTCATAGAAATTCACTATAATCTAGAGCTGTATAAAGAGAAGAAGTTCGACTTCTTGAACAACACTATTGAGTCATTGTCCTGGTTCCAGTTAGGACAGAGTTAATTTTCCTCCTAGTAGCTGGTAGGGTGCTATGTTTTGGATTAGGATGAGAAGAGCGCTGATAACATGCTGATGTTTTAATTGTTGCAGAGCAGTGCTTACACCAGGCCAAGGACTTTTCGGCTTCTCGCTCTGTCCTGCCAGCGAGCAGGCTAGGGGTGCAGCAGGAGCTGGGAGGGGACAGACCCAGGACAGCTGACCCAAACTGGCCAAAGGGGTATTCCATACCATCTGACGTCATGCTAAAAAATATATAGGGGTGGCTGGCCGGGGTGGGGGGCCGGCTGCTCGGTGATAGGCTGGGCATCGGTCAGCGGGTGGTGAGCAATTGCATTGTGCATCACTTGTTTCTTACACATTATTATTATTAATACTATTATCATTATCACTATTACTATTATTGTTATTATTATATTCCTGTCTTAATAAACTGTCTTTATCTCAACTCACCGGCTTCACTTTCCCGTTTCTCTCCCCCATCCCAGAGAGGGAGGGGGGAGGGTGAGCAAACGGCTGTGTGGTGTTTAGCTGCCAGCCGGGTTAAACCACAACAGTCATCTTTTATTTAAGGCCACAGACTTACCTGGGCATGGAACCTTTTCACATTTCTCTGTTTCACGCCCATTTCCCACACAGTTTTTCCCACCCATCTGGGGGATAGGGGAATTGCAGAGGCGGATGCGAGTGATATTTCCTACTCCACAGGTAACTGAACAGGAAGACCATGGAGACCAGTGACTCCAGCCACCATCTTGACGTACTGCCAGAGAAAAGAGCAAAATTCAAGGAAATAGCCCACCTGCAGCAGTAATACAAACGCACTTGTAAACTTAACCTTCTAATAAGCCCCTCACCAAGGCTGATGCACATCCTGTCTCTTTCCTACCACTGTCACTTACAAAGTCCAGCATTTCAGATTGGTCATTCAAGTACAGCTTTCTTAAGAGTCTCAACAATCAGTATAGCACTAAAGTGAATGTTAAACATTTTACTTAAAAATAAACTCGTTCTAATGGAACTAATATTTAAAATGCATATTTGAACAATTAGCAGCTTCAGCAATAGCCTCAGGTACTCCAGTAGCTTGGATATAGAGGCTATCTGCAACAATATGAACTACAGTTCTGAGGGAAGAGTATGATCCTTTTAATACCCAATTCCTAAACACTACAAAACGACTAAAATGGGCCAATAATCATGAAGGCAGATTAAACCTAGGACCCCAGGTATTGCAAATATGAACTGAGTGCTATCTCCATGCTGTCTTCAAAGAAGAGACTCCAGTTTGTAATGTGTAAGAAAAGATGACGTACCATCTTTTTATTTAAGAGAGTGCCCAGAATACACATAGATACTACGTTGATAGTAAAAGGAGGAATATTTGAAAGGGGAGACATAAAGAATGTAACGATAGCTACTTTAATTATACATATGAGTGTTCATATGCCAACCGTTATGAATAATAAGTGTTCACAGAAAATCCAGACTAAGCTTATTTTTCCTTAGAGAAGTCAAAAGAAACTTTAAAAAAGGGGAGAAATTTTATTACTTACTCCGATGGTCACATTTCTTGAAGCTACACATCCTTGTTTGGATGTGTGGGCCTGTACAAGCACTCCTGGTGACATCACATGACCTTCCTCGCATCTGAGTCCCAGAGCCACAGGTAACTGAGCACTTTGTCCAGTCTGACCAGGGTGACCAGCCTTCCTCACTGTCATCAGCTGGCAAGCAAAAGATACAAAAAAGTGCTTAGCATTAAAAGTTGTTTCTATTACCGCACTTGGAAGATTTTCACTTCCCTTTCTCTGTATAATACATGCTTTCTCCTTTAGATCTCTTTCTAATTTGAGCTACCACTGAAGTTATGGAAATGTGGTTTAAGAAAATGAGAGGTTAGCCCAGATTAGATCCTGAACCTCCCTGTGTGCAGTGCACTTGCACAAGGCACCGACCCCTTGAAGAAGGACATCTTACTTCTAGAATGCACTGAGACAAACACTCAATTCCCATATGCCTTTGACTTCAGCATACAGGTCAGTATGATGCACACCTCTGAACACAACACTACCATGAACATGATCAAGAGCGTATTGAAAGAATGTGCTCTATACTCTGAATAGGTAAAAAACTCTTAGTTTATTCCAATGCGTTTTTATTTAGAACATCTAACCAACTGAAGTAGAGATGTTTTCTTCTGTAATAGATCTGATCTGTACAGAGTGAAGAGTACTGAACTCACACTGAAGTCCTAGTAAAAGACTTAGTAAAGACTTGGTAAGTAAAGAAGACGTAGTAAAATTACTAGAACTATCACTCCAAAGCCCAGGCCACAGCCTGCAATTCTGTCTTAAATTAACCTTGTCAACCTGTTCCATATAACAAAAGAAGGCAAAAAGATGTCCTAACTTATGCTAGTCTGTTTTAATTAGGCAGTATGGAATAGGAACAACAGTACATAGTGTTGCAAACAAATAAAAACCAGAATGCCTAACCTTTGAAAATATGACTGGGGAGGAATATGCATCTAACCTCTAGTGTCCAACTTAGCTATGCAAGTTACCAGCTTACTTCTAAGCAACCAATATAATTAGTGAAGAAAGCACAACTCCTCCAGAAGGTAACTTTGAGCAGCAAAGTTATTTCATATGATCCTTTCATACAAATAAGTTTTTTATTTCTTCTTACTTGCTTTACCTCTTGTTGTGACCTCTCCAACCACTAGTAGTGTTTTAAAAACTGACAAAAAGTATCTCTTTCGTTGGCTAAATACTTACAGTGTGAGCAGACCGGGCAGCATTCACCTTCAATAAAAGATGGATCAGCACATGAGACTGGTGGGCAGGTTATTTGATGGCATACAATTTTAGAATCCTACAGGCAAAGAAAACAACATACTGACTTACACTCACATAGAGAAGCAAATAAAGCTGTTTTTTTTTCTGGGGAAGGTTTTATGTATAGAAGTTCTTTGATTTGTTCTAAATGCCACGGACATGGGGACTTTTTTTCTTGAAAAAGTTTCATAAGTCTAGGCCAAGCTCTCAGTAAATGTGACCAGACCTGGACAGTCGAGCTGGATTAAACCTGCTGTTTGTTTCTGCAGAGAAGAATATCTCCCAAACCTTACCTTGCAGGTGCACTTCGTGCAGCTATCTACAATCCAGCTTTCATTATCTGCAAAGACACGGCCATCCTGCCAGCAAACAGACTGGTTCTTGAGTGTTTTGTTAGGCCCAATCAATTCCCACATAATTTGGTTCTCTTCAGACTAGAAGATGAAGCAAATGAAAAAGTTAGTGCACTTTGTAATCAAATAATTTTAAACAAGGCAAAACTGAGAAACACTACTGGATTTAAATTTTCCATAAAAAAATCTATACTTTTACATATGTACATAAAGATGATGACCTCAGGTACTGCAATACTGTGTATTAATTTTTCGCTAATAGCACAACTACACTCATCCAGTAGCAGGGGAAATCTGTTCTCAGGAGTTTTTCTTCCTTTACATGGGAAGATTTTACTCTTGAGACATATGGAATATTAATAAACTTCTTTCAGAAAAGATCAACTTATCCAGAATAAGATTTGCACACTTCAGTAAAACATTGCCATCTCACTTACTACAAATATCTCATATACTTACAGTTTTGGTACCTTTTGCATACTTGTTGATGCATTCAGAAATGTATAAGCATGGTAACATTGCTTTAACGGTATACAGATAAGGTATAGTTTGCTGGCTTTCAATTTCCAAACTTGCAGTATCTTTTAAAGGTTTGATTTCTTCTGTGTGTGAGTGCATGTGTATGTGTTCTTTTAAACCCAGTCAGTGAAAACCAAGCCTTCATTAAAGAGCCATACTCAAGAACTACCTTACTAGTCACTTTGAAAATGTGGGTCATAGAAACCTCTATTAGCCTCGCCATCTATGAATCAAAGCGCCAGGGGGAAGAGAAAGGAAAGAGCCCCAAAAAACAGACCTCTTTCAGTTCTTCAGCCTTGCAGGTACTTACCACTTTTTGGAGATTATCAGCTAAGTTATTCACCACAATGCGCAGGCCAGTGAGCTCAGTGAACATTGTTCCCAGCTCTTCACAGGAGCGGTCACAGAACTCAGCCTTCTTCTCTGGTTTTTCACCCACATACTCGGTTGTGACAGCAGGGCTCAAGTGAAGTATTTCAGTGCTCTCGTTGATGGTGTTCACTTCAGCTGGTAGCAAGGGAGGGAAAAAGAAGAGTTGCATATAAAAAGTTCTTCCACAGACTACAGATTCCTGCTGAAATCACAGATTGGCACCCATGGGTAGAGTTTAAACACAGCTCTTTTGGAACAGCTTCATGTTATATTATACCCTGAATAAAAGAGAAGGGTGAGATGTCAGCTGGTTCCAATAATCGTCTTTCCCTTTTCAAAATTAAAAGTCAAGCTCTGTCTTGCACAGTGCTCGCTTTAAAACACTGTTGGCACTGCAACACATTCATTTATGAAGAAAGCGAAAAGGACATAGTAACAGAAAATCAAATCCATTTCATCCACTCAGAGTCATGAAAGGTTTCTTATTTTTTCATGACCTATCGTGTTTTCTCAATGAGAGAAAAAGACACAATAGAAGCCTCCTCGCAGCAAGTCGTTGGCATTGTTCTGCCCATATAGCCCGTGTTTACTTGGACCAATATGCAATATATAACCAACCTCTGGGCTGCTTATGTTTCACTGCCTGGTGTCAAACTCAGAGGAGCTGTTATATTGTTAGTTTAATTCTGAACTGAAATGGAGATCAAGCTAAGATCAGGTTGATTTGTCGCTCCAACCACTCCTCCATCAGGCAAAACTTAATTAAGATGGAACTTCTCGTGCATTACAGAGGGAGAACTGAACATGTTCTAATATCAGAGTTTAAAAGACCTCCCTGTCTATAGCAAACTCTTGAAAAAGAATGTAACAGAAAGCATCAGCAGTAATTAAAAAATAAAAGATATAAAACACTCATAACTACATAAAATAATCTGGCTTCTATTAAGCATTTAAATCTTCACCAGGTAAATATTCTACAGCTTCCATGAAAACTTTCTGTAAGGACTCAATGGCACATTCAACTTTATTACCAGCTACATAGAAATCCATACTGTCCCATCACTCAGTAAAGATTTGTTTACCAGATTTAGAAATGCTGTAATAACTTGAGGTTACCAAGTGAAAGAGAGAAGCAAAGCATATAGCAGTGTAAAAAGAAGAAATCAGCAGAGGAATGTGAGTCATAAAACATATCCTTCTGAACACCCCAATACCAGTCACTGTAGACAAGCCATGGAAGGTGGCAACGCTAAAAAAAAATTTTATGGCTTGATTTCATGCTTGATCGTACATGAAGCGCTAGAGTTAAATGTACAGGCAATGAAAATGGGAGCAGAATTATTCTCTATTCTCTATTCACTTAGAAGTCTAAAAAAAAAAAAAGAACAAAGAACCAACCCATAAGATGACATTAAATAATTGCTTCTCAACTGTATTTAAGATATTTAGTTTGATGTGATTTTCTATTACTAGGTATGGAGTATCTGCTGCTAGCCACCGTCGACAACAAATTGTTTGCAGTGTTCCAGGATTTATATAATTGCCTTATCTTCACTTACAGGATGGAAGAAAACCGATACACCACATAACGGATCAGACTTCTCTGTGTCATAACTGTTTATTTCAACTGCTTTTTGATTCCCTGGAAAGAATGCAATTTTCCTACCACACTGAAACACCAGGTTTCTCAGATTCCCCCATAGCACTTCTCAGGTCATTAATTTCATATTTTTCAAGCCAACATGGAGTGTGCCTTGACCGGAACATTCTAAGGACATTAATAAAGCTGCAATCTCAGCAGGAAACATAAACCAAAACGATGTTAGAAGAGCTAAATCCACACTTCCTAGTGGTACTTGGCAGCGACTGAAAGAAGATGCCTGGGGATCACTGCAAAATCAGTTCTCTGCTGCTGGCTTCCTGCTAATTTCCTAAGGAGCACATGATTACCTTAAAATGAGAAACCAGAACAGCAGAATGTGCATCCCTTCACATACGCAAATCTCATTCTGTTGATCTAGCTGGAGAAGGGATTTTACTGATGTGTCTACTTAGGCGTGTTTTTGTCATCTCTCCTACTCAGCACTGTGTGTAAGACCTGCTTAAAATATTTGCAACCACCACACTACAGAGATACTTTCCTACCCTCAACTCAACTTAGTCTCAAGCTACCATTTCATTATACCTCACCTTCTCATACTGCAATAAGGTACAGAAGGGAAACACAGTCCTGGTTCTGAAAAAGCAGCAGGATTTTTGTGCCCTCGCTGCTGAGGGCAATTCACTGGTA
Organism: Anser anser; assembly: GCF_964211835.1. Lineage (NCBI taxonomy): Eukaryota > Metazoa > Chordata > Aves > Anseriformes > Anatidae > Anser > Anser anser. The sequence goes on from NC_139722.1 coordinate 77,482,916, forward strand.
ATGTCTGCCATGTGGGACACTCTCATGTAAGTTGTCACCTTAGCGCCTGTACCTCAGCTCAACGGGCAGGCGAGGAAAATGGGAAAATACCTATGTATTCTGTGCTCAGTAGCATATTGCCCATGGCTTTTCATCTGTGATAATTAACCTGGATAGGCAATGCCAGAAAATCCCAGTCATGCACGTAAGAAAATTCTCAGGTCATTCTGACAGCCTCCAACAACAGCATGCCATTAGCCCTCTTCTGCCATTAGACAAGCAATTTCCATCTTGTAGTGTTCTCTTGGTATTGTAAAATAAAAGTCAAAATACTGTGTATGAAATCATTTGCTAAGTATTTCCCAGGAAGCATAAAACCAAAATCTGTGTAATTTATCAGACCTGAAAATTTGGTAGTTGACAAACATGACAAAATATGCATTAAAAACGATGCTGCTGGTTATGGCGGCTAAAGTAGGTATGTAACAGTATGCAAAACTCAATTATCCCTTTAGACTCCCATTGGCTTCCTCTTTATAGTAGAAATACTGTACTAAAATATTCCATTTTTACTTGGTGATATTTCAAAACATTTCCTTTGTGGTAATCAACCAATAGTAATACAAATGATTTGAAGACACCCTCTTTCATTTGTTTTGCTGGTTAAATCTATTTACACCTAGGGAGCCCAGCATCTTGAATAATGACACGGTTCTGTCTCTGACCACTGAATATGCCCTCTACATTCTACCTCAGTTTCTGGGAATATTGCTTCCCCTGGCAAATGAAGCAGGGTAGCTGAACGGAATCCTTCCTGAAACCATGTCTTATTTAGATTACAGTTGGACCTAAATAAATGTTCTATTCTCCCACAACAGTTCTGATCTCAAGCATTTTCTTCCACCAACAAAGCTGAAAACCAGTAATCAGTAGTTCTGTGCTGTTTGTAGTTTCTGAGTACAGAAAACAGTGTGGCTGGGATACATGATAATCAACAAATGAGGGCTTGTTTTCTTACTTGTGCCATCTAAGGCCACTTCCATTCTAGCCCACAAGACTCGTTTCTAACACATCATCACACCTGTGTCTGAGGTCCTGCAGCAAGGCACACCTCTGGAATGTACGGGATAACCAACCAATATCCTTTATCAAGATTTAAAAACCAACCAGCAAGCTCACTTAATTTTTTGTACATATACATACATATATATATATACATGCATATTTATGTATCTTAGAGACTTCTCATTGTAAAATCTCAGAACTCTGTCTGCCTTTGAAGAAGTTAAGACCTGATACTGCTTAACTTTCGGGGTATGTAAAAGCAAGGAAAAAAGTTGAGCATTGTCTGTTTAACTGACTTGCTCAATGTCATATGTCTTGGCAAAATGACAGAAATAATGGCATTTCAGATGATAAGAGTTTCAAATAAAATCCCCAAGTCCTGACTGCCTTGTGCAAACACCATGTTCTTATGGAATCAATTGTCTTTGAGTCTTGACTGAGCTCCTGCCAGTTACAAACGCTGGAAAGTAAACTAGCACCTCCCATGAGCTCTACTGCAAAACCTTAGTGCATACTTGACAAATTTTCATTACTCTGTCATGAGGAATCCAATCTACTCCCACGCACAGAGGGCTCCCCTCCTGGTGAGGTCAGCACGTACAGGACTAACAAGAATCCACGGCAGCCTGTCACACACATGCCTTCCATAGTTTCTTATTTTGCTTTCGTTGTTTTGGTTAACACCCTTCTGGGATTCAAACCCAAAGCCTATTTCATTTGAGAAACTCATTGTTGAGTAACTCGGTGTTTTTAAGACGCGTCCCTGAGATTTGCTCATGGACCCATTGAGAATCAGGAGCAGAATTCAGAAAATGTTCTTAGTCTTGTGCTCAAAGCATCAGAGTTTTCCTCATGGAAGAAGATAGATATTTTCATACATATACATTTTTCCTTCTATTTCTATTTCTTTCTTTTTCTTGACAGCTTTTCTCCCTGCTTCGAAACAGAGACTCAGAGTTACAAACCAGCAGCATGAACTAAAGATGTAGGCTGGAGAGAAGGAATGCTATCTCAAGACAGCTAACAAGCATGCTCCTTTCACCACCAAAAAGCAACTTGCTTCCTTTTTCATCACCAAATAAGAATCCTCTACAATTTCCAAGGGATCTGTTGCATGGCTTTAATATAATAAATCAATATTGGCAATTCTCATTTTCAAAGTCAACTGAACAATATTAATGGGGGAAGAAAAGCCTTACTTGACTGGCTCCTCTGGCATCCTTTTTTACGCAGAACATCCTCTACTGAAGTATCAAAGATTAACTGAATATTTTGCAAGAGACCCTGTAGTAATAATAAAAAATAAATAAAAAAACAGTTAGATCAATTTGGAATTAACCAATAACTAATCTGTCTCAACCCCGTGCTACTGACTGGATTTAGCTGACTGGTAAATATGAAAATAAAACAATCTACTAGACATTAAAAAATGTATTGATGGTTCTGTTATATACAATTTCAATACTTTAAGCAACAAAATTAGGTATTTTCTGAAATAGGTCATAATAAAACAGTAATAGATTGTAGTTCTATGACGCATTGGTCATGAGGTCAAAGCCAACTTTAGAAGCTCCTGCCCCATTGCACCTCCATCCTTAACCAGTCATTCCCATGCACTCTTCAATTGCGCTGACACTACCCTGAGACGACACTATAAAAACAGACCAGTATGTTTCACTTACTCTATTTTTAAACTAATTCCTTTCTTTTTTGAGACTATTTCTTATTTCAGTGGCCAACTGAACTGTACAGTTCCAAAACTAGTTCCATCAGCACAACTTAGTCATGGAGGCAGGAATGGAGAGGCCGTGGGCAACAACTTCTGACCTTCCTGCCAAAACTAGTCAACACATGGAACCACTCTCCAGCATGTCATCCTCTGACTGACAACTAGATGGCATAATAGGATGAGAAAATAAAGGGCTTTACAAATTTTTGAAGCCATGAGTTCAAGTTTGATTTCAACTGTAAGTGAAAAGAAGCTATCCTTAGAGTACATGGACCAGATCACATCATTTTATGGACAAGAAATCATTTTCATTTAATAGGAAAACCAGAAAGTTTGTAATTGCTTTGTTTTAAAACAAAAGAGAAGCAAAATGCTTTCCACAAGAAAAGAAAAAAAATCTTTAACAAGACTGATCAAAACATTTTGTTCTGATTTTTTTCCTTTTTTTTTTTTTTAATTGAAATGAAAGGTTATTTATTCAAATTGGCAAATCAAGATATTCTGTTAGGGTATGGTCCAACACCACACCCTTCAACTCAATTAAAAATTCTTTTCTTCCTCTATCTTTTTCAAATAAAATTGAACAAATATCAACAGGTTCTGTGAACTGAACAGAAATACTTCAACCAAAAAATAGGTCTTCAAGCTATTTCCAGAGTTCTGCAAAATCACCACAAAAAAAATGTGACATTCAGAAGCCTTACATCTGGAAAACAAAGAAGATTTGTGTGCACTTCTCCTGACCTTAGACTTTATCAGTCCTTTACCACTCCTACTGCTTTCAAGAACTCCCAAATTCATGCAATATGGATCCAGCAATGAATAAAAACACATTTTGGAGAAACGCTTGGGAAAACCTGTGACCTCGTCAAATCCAACGGACATTGTGAGAAAAAAAATGCACCTATTGCATCTTCAGAAACTCTCTGCAGATACATTACCTCAACAGAGACCTCCGGGTTACCTACCCTGAAGTGATTCTCCCGAATGGACCCTTTTGCCACATACATTCTGCTGCTCTCTGCTTTCAGCTGTTCATAGAAAGGCTCCTCCAGAATGAAGCTGTCAATAAGGTCACAGCCAACATAGAGGTTGTAGTTCTCCCCTGCCACTTGCACAGTGAGGTTCTTCCATTGCGAGTCAGCAAGGTCCACGTCTTCCAGGGAAATCACGTTCTGGAAGCCATCCACCCAATAGATGAGGTCCAGGGTATTGGCTCGGCCATTGGAAATTATCTCAAACTGCCTCTCACTGATGCCAGGACCCTCTAAGGCAAGGATGGTGCCTCTAGATTGCCTGTCCTGTCTCAGGGTGGCTGAAAGGATAAAGCCCTCATTTTGCCGTATGAGTTTGACAATCTTTTTTAACTTCTCTGGTTTAAATGGAGGTATATGGTCAAACCGAATGAAACGGTATGCTGGGATAGTGGGATCTGGACCCCGAAACAATTTTGCTCCAACTGTCTTTCGGTTTATATTACTGATTTGAAGTAAATCAAAGGTATTCTCCTCTTCCTTGTCACCATCTGAAAAAATTAACAGTGTGTGACAATGTGACTACAAAAATCATCTTAAGAAACATTTCTGCACACTATACTTAGTAACTGCAATTATACGATGCACATGAAGATCAGCAGAGCAAACCTGGTACTCTCCTACCTCCACAAACATAATTGCTTTACTAGCAAGCAACTGAATAATATTTTCCATCTGTCATTTTCATTTACATGACACCTCTCTTCTTTTATGTCTGTATGTATCAATATGCCATCATATAACTAAACACATGACTATATAATTTATAGCATTATATAATACACAATTGTACATAATGTTCATGAACTCTATGTTCATGTATGTCTATGCACAGATGCAAGTAACGATGTAATCAGTAGATATTTTTACATATATGAATGGATAAGAAAACTGAGCCAATTTCTGTATTTTGACTATCAGCTAACAAAAATCAAATGATGAGAAGCCATGTGACAACAGGAAGCAAGAGATGTGCATTTTAAAGGTTCAGGACAAGAAATCAGATGTAAATGAGGGCCTGGCACTGTGCCAAATTACATTTTACTTATATTTGGTCTGTAGAGGTTTATTTCTTTAACTCCATCTTTTTAAAAAGTTCATCCCAAGTGATTCTGTTTATTGCGCAATATATTTATACTGCAGAGAAAAGTATAATAGCAATTACTTCTGAGATTATATACATTTCAATCAATAATTTCTAAAGAAAAAAAATATTAGAAAATCTTCATTTAGCAGTAGCTAGATGCATCTACCAAAAAAAAAAAAAAAAGCCCCAGCAACTACAATTCCAGACACTTTAAAAAAGTCATATATGTTTACTGTGCCTACTGTATGTCAGGTAAGACTATTTCTACACCAAGTTTTAGCTTTGTGAGTTAACTATATCTAGCTAAGCACTTACCCTGAGCATCTGAGGAAACCCACAGGGTTATCAAGACAGCAAGCCACAACAGCCCACTCCTCTGCACCATAACTCCTATGAAAAACCAAAAATAAGTATTAGGGAAATAACCTTTGTCAACTACAAATATTTTAATTTGCCTTAGGACATAAGCAGAATTCTCATTATATACCCCAACTACACATAGGAAATCAAATTCCTATCTTTTTTGATTATCGTCATGCTTATTCATTACTGATGCCAGAAGTAAAGTAAAGTGGCATCAAGTGAAAGGATGAAGAACTCTACAGTAAGGCTCCTTTTCATTTAAATGACCCTACTAGGAAAAAAAAATAAAAGAAAGCCACACAGAAACTACACTTTTTTTGCACAATCTTTTTACCAGGTGGCATAGGGACCAGATGATACTGCATGATATACAGCACATTAGTAGCTGCAACTTTACTTTGGATCACAAGGCTGAAATTTCTCATTCAGATGAAAACCCTTGCAGGACAATAGGACCTCACTACATGCTAGTTTTAATCACTAGGGATAGTTTTCATTCAGTGCCTTTCCCAGTGTCTTCACACAAACGTCTCCCTCCTTCTCATACACGTATCATTACCCATTCCTACAACCCTCTGTACCCAATCATAGCTGGAGAAAGTGACTTCCAACGCGATGCTATTTTCGCCCCGCGGCGCTGTACGGCGAAAAGCCACATAACTGCATCTCCACACGCGTGTGCTCTCACAGAGCAGGCGGCACTCACTTGGACGTGCAGACACTCACTCCTCCGCACACACCTCCCGCTCCAACACTCCCAGCGCTACACACGTTTTTGGAAGCACTCGGGGATACCACCTTTGGCTGCCAGACATTTCTTTTTTTCCCGCAGCTCCTCTGATTTCTCGCCTCTTACTACGGACGGGGCTGCGCTCATTGGGGATGCGCTTTACCTGCAGCACCCCTCACGCCCAGCACCTCCCCGTGGGGCAATGCCCAGACGCCCCTGTCCCTGTCCCTGTCCCAGGTCGGGTCGCCTCATCCCCCACCTCCAGGCTCCGTAGCCCAGGGCGAAGCCCACCGGAGCAGCCCCCGGGGGTGCTCCTCGGAGGGGCACGGCGCCCATCGCCTCACCTGGCATGGGGGGAGCCGACGGGGCGAGGAGGCTCTGCCTGCTCCGGGGGCGACGCCGGCGGAGCGGGGTGCGGAGCGGGGCGCGGAGCGGATCGCGAAGCCCAGCCGCCGTCGCACGTCCCTCCGCGGCCCCGCGCCCCGCGCCGCCGCCTTTATGGGCTGCGGGCCGGGCCCCGCTGTCAATCAGCGGCGCCGGGGCGCGCCCCCGGCTCGCTGCTCGGCGGCGGTGACACGGCCCCCCCTCGCCCCCTATCCGCCCCCCGCCGCCCCCTCCCCGCCGGGCCGCCCGCTCTCGCCTACCTGCGAGGCGGCGGCGGGCCCGGCCCCTTGCCCCGCGCCGCCCCGCGACCGCCCTGCGCAGGGGCGGTGCGAGAGGCGGGACGGGCCCCCCGGGGCGAGCGGGGAGAGGGAGAGGCGGCGGGGCCGGTGCGGAGACCCCGCGAGCCGCTGCCGGGACCCGAGAGCGGACGGGAGCCGCCGCCGCGGCCTTCCGAGCCCCGTCCCCGCGGGCGGCTGGCGGGGAGAGCGGCTGCGGCCCCTCCGGCCCGGCCCGGCCCGCCCGGCGCACCTCGGCGGCTCAGGGCTCGGCTCAGCCGTCCCCAGCACCGAATGCTCTCGTTTTCATCCCTTTTTAAAAAATATTTTTTACGTTACGGCGGCAGCAAAAAGGCCGCCTTGGGTACCGTCCCCCTGCCGTTTGTCAGGCAGTAGTTTCTCAAGTGAGCCCCAGCACCCCGGCCCTTCTTGCCTCCCCGTGGAGCACTGGTCCCTGCTGACCTCAAGGAATTTGGGCTTTCTTCTCCATGCTTCTTATGGAGGGAGCCATCCCTCAGGTTAACGTGAGCACAGGAGAAATCTCACTCAGGTGTTGCGCCCAGCGTGGAAAACTGGAAAGTGCCTCCACAAGCAAGGTGTCTTGGACCAGCAGGTCCCCCTGCTGAGGAGCAGCCATCACGCTGCAGGCAGTGCTGTGTGGGGCAGGAGAAGAAATCCCTGTGGTGTGTCCACAGAACCTGCCCTGAAGCATGGAAAATTTTTGGAAGTCAAACGAGAAGACTAGGACCCCCGCTGCAGAGGCCTGATCTGGGCTTGCACAATATCTGTGGAAGGATCTTGTAGCTGATGAGAAGAGGCATAGATTTGGGTTCTGAGAGGTGTGATGAATCCGGAGAGTGGAGCCCCATCAAACAAATGTATAGGTGGATAAACACCACAAATATTAAAAAAAAAAAAAAAAAAAAAGATACAGAGAAAGAAAGCATAGAAAGCCATCAACTTTCTCATCACAATTTGAAATTCCAGTAGAAAACATGTTGCTCTTTCAAAACTCAGAAGACTTCAAAAGGCTCAATCTGTCACTAGAGCAGAAAACGCCAACGCAAGCATCACTGTCTTGCTTTCTGCCATGGAAGCTCCTTCCAACTTGGCTGGCCTGGGCCTTGCAGGGTAGTGGGAGCCAAGGAACTTTCCCCTTTCTCACAGGGTCCAGGGGACTGAGCCAAGCTAGGAGGGAGAGGGCTTTTTTGTCTTCCTAAGACATTTGGTTTTCAGTTTTGCGAAACCTCAAGAATTTAAAAAACTAGCTAATGAAGTTCACAAAACCTCAAATTCTACTGCGTTTACTCATTCCCCCCACTATATTAAGAGTTAGTCTTTATATATGTAGCTGTGCAATGTGTTTTCCACAGGACTTTGAACAGCACTGGCACAACTGTAGTCTGGGTTCACAGTTGGAGAAGAGAGGGCAGCAAAGGCTTTAGGAGACTAGAAGGTATCTGAGATAATTCAGTTTACTATTGGTACATTCATATGAGAACACTTTTTACAGTGGAAATTTTCAAGTCAGTAAAAAAGTGCGAAGTTAAGAGATAAATTTTATCCTGATTGCTTTTAACCAGCTACCACATAATAAAACTCTTCTTTCCATCTCTGTGGGCGTTGAAGGAATGAAAGATTGATAGCATATTGTTTCAAGCTGAGTGATTTATATATAGGATGATGACCTTTGAGACGACAGATTTGCTTCTGTTCTTTCCACGACTGTGAAAATGCTCACTGCTTACTTTTCCCTGGCCACCTTTAAAGAGGTAAACATCATCTTCAGTCCAGGATTCCTGACAGAAAGGCTCACAGCAATGAATGCGCATGCTTCTTTCCCCAGCTAGACAATGTATACATGCAAACATTGGAGTTACGTTCATGTTTCTCAATCTACCTGCTCTTTAAGTAGAGTCTGAAAATGAGCAATGATAATTACAGAGATCATAAAGTCAGATTTGCTTACAGTTAGGAACACTAGTGAAGTAACATTCTCATACGAACGGTTTCCTTCAGTGTTTTACCTTTCTTGTGTTTTGCTTCAGACTGGCCCATCATACATAAGCACAGGTACTTAAATTCTCATTTCTTTATGACACCTCTTTCTGTCTTCTGTTTGGGGTTTTTCTTGTTTTCTTTTTGTTTTTTTTTCTTCTTTTCTTTTTTTATTATTTTTTCCTTCTGCACCAGTCTTAGGGACTACCATTTTGGACTGTGTGAGCATGCATTACTGAAAATCACTGGGGAATGGCAGGACCCAGTGAGTCTGGTTCTGCACTGTCTCAGAAAGAACTGTGATGGATCTCTATCAAATAACTCTAGTTTTTGCCAAAGAGTTTATTGCTGACATTCTGTCTTAGCTTACACTAGGGCAAGACCTTCATTAGAAGAAATCCCACTGAAGAAAGTGGAATATGCTATACATACTAGAAATTTTTGGACTACTTTTCTGACAACGTTAAAGATGTTGTGGAACAGTGCCAGAAGACAAATTCCATGACTTTTGCTGGGTGAAATCCTGATCAACATTTCACCCCACACACAAAAGCAATCCCACTCATTGAAATGAAGCTAATTGCACAAATATGTTGTAAGAGTCCTTCAAGTCTTATCCTGCAGTCCTGGATTTTCATCTGATGCTGATAAAAATTCTGGAACACTGTCCGACTGGCACGATGAATTTTTCCCAGTAGCTTCAGCAGAGTCAAACATCTGAAGAGAGAGATTACTTTGATGAATGCCACAAGAGCTTCTTAATTACATCACTGATTGTGTAAAAACTTTAACTTATTTTTACTATACACTACACATATGCAAAATAGTGGATTTTATGCTTTTTTATGTTTATAAATGAAGATAAATGAATAATTCCTATTTTTAATTTCTGAAGGCATTAGATAGAGGTTGCATGTTTCACAGGAAGCACTTGAGGTTAGATAGTTGCACTCTATTTCCATCATCCTGCTCAATTCATAGAAATAACAAAAATTAGTAAGATCAAGCAAAGATAAATTGTCATCATTATCATGAGTAATGGCATGGATTAGCTCTTTAGAGCCTTTTAAAATCTATTTGTACATATTTACATAAGCCAGAGAAGCAGAAAGGAAGAAGGTTGCAAGGCTCATCCAACAAACTAATGATAAACTTAGGACTGTTACTTCTGTGTCTGCACATAGTCTTTTGTTCATTAAGGCAGCGTCTGCCCATGTCTTACAGTCTCCAACATCAGTGAATATCAGATGCCATATGATACACTAATAAGTGGTAATAAGTATGATAGCTACATTATTCCCACAGAGGTAATTTCAAAGACCCTATACATGTGTAAGATCATCATTTTGTTGAAAACCACTTATTACTGCAGTTCCATGGAGAATAGCAATACTACTGGCTGTTGATTTAGGCTGTACAGAATGCTTCTTCACCACTATATTTAGTGTCATATAGACATACCAGAATGAGAAGACAGCAATATGAGCACTCAGATGTTTGTCAGCACTGGTTCTCCAGTGTTGGTTGTACAGGAAATGAGCTACCTTTTATAGAAAACATCAACTTCTTTCTGTACTCCAGATTAAAAACTATAGCAATAATTGCAGCATAATTTGTTGATTGCTTGTGTCATTTCCATACAAGTGAATTAATCTCATAAATGCAATCATTTTCACAAGCTCAAAGGTGAAATATTGGCCCTGGAACTGCTGACCATTTCTGAGCAGCTTGGTAGTGATACCAATACAAGAGCAGTGGGGTAAGACTCCATGCCTCTGCTGTGTAGGTTAGATTGAATGCTTCAACAGTCCTTGAAATCTGTGAATCCCTGGGCTTCCTTTGCAAGTGCTGCTGGAGCAGCTGTGGTTTAAAGTTCTGTGTTTCTATTAATGTAAGATCCATGAAATTCAGCATTAAAATGGAGATTGCACTTTTTTTTTCCCCAAATACATGAGATACAGCAATACATTTTTTTTTCTTTTTGTGGCAAGGCTTGATTTTCATAATTCACTTATAACGGGGTTACAAAATGAAAACAGATGACTTCAGATTAGCATGTGACTCAGCCATTCAGTTTTCTGAATGAGCTATTACTGATAGGGAGAAAGACCTGGGTGGTTCCTCAGACAACATGCTGGAAGTACTCCAGATAAATGAAGATTTTTAACACCAGAATAAATTACACAGGGGACAGTGAATTCATCTAGGATGAGGAAGAAGGTTATTCTTGATAAAGCATTATGTATGGTTTAGTTTAAGTTCTGTTGCAAAAGTGGTCAGAATAAATGGACATCATCACCAGATACTTAGTTTTCCATTTTTTTTAATTATTATTTTATTATTATTGTTATTCAGATGGAGAAGTATTCCATTTCCAATCTTCTTTAAAAAATTTCCAGGTATAAAATGTATCCAGTTAGAAGTGCTAACACCTTCTGTCAGAGGAAATGGCCTTGGGCTTTACAAGTACCAGCCAGTATACTTTTGCAATAATCTTGTCAAAGAGGGAAATCTTACTACCACCCATTTACAAACCCAGTCTGCCTCAATGAAGGGCTTATACACAAAAGCATGCTCAGTGGTGTTAGCCAGACAACTCTGAGTTTAAAACTAAACACATGTATGAGCATTTTGCTAAATTGGACCCTATATTATTTAACTAATATCCCACAATAACTTATGGAATGAGCAGGAAGTGGAGCCCTAGACTTCTAACTCACAGTCAGGAACTTAAAATGGGAAACCTTTTTTTCCCCTATCCTTACAGTACATAAGACAAAACAAATGTTCTTCTACAAAGAGTTAAATGTGTCCTTAACCTTTTTTACAGAATGTTGGTATTCTTTCCCCTATTATGAGCTGCTGAACATGGTAGGGTTGCCAAATATTTTCAGTCTCCAAAAAAGGAACATTCCCCTACCAAGTGCAATGCAAATGAGCACTGAAAATGCTCAGTAAATCCCACTCTGTTGCTCTGGGTTCTAAATAAATAAATAAATATTTTTACTGGTTTCAGAACAGATTTTTTACCCAAAGATCTGTTTTTAGTACAACTTTATTACACAGCAAAGGTATTGCTATTTTCATTTATAACAGGAATAGAATACATCACTGCAGCATTGCTTTTAAACAACTATGACTAACGAGCCTTATTATCTGGGCTGTAATATTATCATTCTTATTTTATTTGCTGTCTTGTGCTTTCTGTATATCAAGTGGAATTCATTCTGACATATTTACTTATGTTTAAAGATAGCCCAAATCTCAAAGCTTTTAGCCAGTGTGATTTAATCCATATTTAGAAGTAAAACACACTGAAGTTAGTAGTAGTTTTAGCTTTGGAGCAAATGAATACAACTAAAATGATAACTTCAGTGGTTCGGCCCAGATATAAGAATGGTCCAGGTGACCAGATGCCATTAATTTCAGTAGGAGGTGAGAGAGGGGGAGTCTTTGAAGGCCAACTGCCTTTTCACCTATTTAAGTGAAATAAAATACTAAACACTTCCTGAGGTCTTAACAGGTTATAGCGAATGTTTGTATGATCTCACTCTGAAAAGGATTTTTATTGGAGACTCATTGGCATTTCATCAGAATCATGTCAGCTCCTTGCTTACCCATACAACTGTCCCATGATGTTCAGGTTATTCCCAGTGTTGCATGTGGTGGCTGTTACGGGGAACCATTCTGTGGGGACTTTAGGTAGGAACACGGGACGGGAGCCCCTCTTCTGGGCAGACCTGAAGCCTCCGTGCCCAAGGTTGCTGCCTCTGCCACACTCCCTCCCTTTTCCTGGCAAGGCCTCTGGCATCTGCACCCTTCCCTTTGCCCTCCATTTTTCTGTAGGTGCTGCAGTGTGGCCAACATGAAAGTGTGGTCTGAGCAGGTACAGTGCATTCCTGAAGCAAGGGGCTCACAGATTCTGAAAAGACCAAGAGGCGAAACAGGGAAGAGAAACTGAATGGATGAAAGCCCCAACAGGGAAAGAAAAAACATACTAAAAGAATTGAAATTGATTGCAAAAATAATTTGAAAGGCCACAGAGAACTGTCTGGAGGTTCGATATCTCTCCATATGTGCAAAACTCCCACAGACAGAGACATGGGTCCCACAGGATGAAGTGAAGAGATGAAAGAAAGCAATTCATGAAAATACTACAGCTGGCTCTGGGACTCTAACTGGAAGAAAGAGCTTCATTCAGCTGTGGCCTGGTAATGATTATGATGATTAAAGCTGAGCAAATAATTCCCATATCACAGAATCACAAAATCACAGAATCATATATATATATATTTACTCTATTATGAGTTTTGCCTCTCTTAAGAACATCTCCACACAGACCACAGCTTCCCCTAAACACATTAATTATTTGGGTGTGCTTGTATAGCCATTTCTTGCGTTGCTGGTGAATATCTAAAATACAAATTATCTTGCTTAGCTGTGAATGGTCAGAGTCAGATGGCAGCATTTCATCTCCCCAGGAAGCACACCATCACTTCCCTAACAAATACATTGGCATACATTTTTAAAGTGTGGACTCTTTTGGTACTCATGCTTATAAGCATCCAGTTTGCTTTGCAATGGCTCCAAAAGCCATTGTCTAAATGGAATTAAATCAGTTCAAAAAACCTTTGAAGTAGTTCAAAGAGAAGAAAATCGGTTTTGCTGTTACGTATGTTCCTTCTTCTACTGTGTCTGTCTCTGGTACTCTTAAAAAGTGAAAAGGGAGAAATTTACTCTGATTATAACCATAGCCTACTCAATCTGACATGGTTGTATAATGACATGTTGGGGAAACTGGAGCAATGGGAAAAATATCTATTACAGCATACATCAGAAACAAAACAATGTATCTCCACACACAATAATCCTGATGACATTTGTTGCAGACTGATGTTTTGGTATACACTGGTATATTTTTCTACACTCTTATGATAGACTTTCACAACAGGAACTTTGCCCGTTCTTGCAAGTTATCCACTATTTCTTTTGTTATTTATTTTTTATTTGCAAATAGTTCTGTTTCACTCTGTTCAGGAATTAATTGGCTTCATATTAGTCAAAAGATAATAAGGAAACTGAAATTTGTTCCTGTTCCTACAAAATGTATTCCTCCTATTTCTATCCATGCTCTCTGGCAACAGAAATCGTAAGTTAATGAACAATGATATAATTCAATCTATGCATGGTTTCCTGACTTTAATATTCTTACTTGTTTACTTACAGCACTTACCTGCATTTCTCCCTTGTGATACTATTCTCCTACCATTATTTCACTTTCCTTTCCACAAATGTTCACAGTGATATGCTGGAAATCGGGGCACAGGAAGGGGCTGATATTTACCAAATCAAGAGGGACATCAAGATTTATTCTTGTCTTCCATTTACATAGTTATTTATTTTATTTTATATTTTGATCACAGAGTATTATTCACTACCAGGAAAACCACATAAGAACAAAGTTGGTTCTACTTCAGGAAAAGCTCTGTTGACCAAAAACTGTCTTTTTCTTTCTTTCTTTCTTTTTTTTTTTTTTTCTTCTAGCCACATAATTTATCTTGAATTTGCATGGTGATTTGCATGGTTCACATTAAGGAAAAGAGAAGCAGTAAAGCTGACTTGTGGCATTTTTGCAATTGGTTCAATGTTTTTGCAGAGGTGGGGATGAGCCAATGTTCATGGTGGTGGATGCCTACATGCGTTTGTATAAGTGTGCGCTTGTTTGAAGATGTGTCCCTCAATGCAGTATCCCTGGAAGCTAGCTGTGTTATGCTAGCTTAGAGATAACGAAATTCAAACCCAGCTTGGGTAAAAATGTGTTGCTTTACTTTTATTTACTTTGATTAATCATGTACTGCCTGTTAACAAATGACACCATGAGCTTCCTTTGGTAAACTCATCTTGCTTTTGTCCAGTTTTCTCCCCATCGTTCCTTATTCTTTGTTTTGGTATTTACTCTAAACTCTTTGTGTATTACTGCGATCTTATTTGCTCTCTCCTCTCCCGTATGAAATACATTTACATTAATTTTCCCCATTTCCTGTGAGACTGTCCCAGATCAGTCAGGTTCACTCAAATTCTTTGTTACTGGGTTTGGAAACTCCTATGCCAGCTTCTTCAGAGTTCTGGTACAAAGTTTATTTGATGATGTAAATTTAAGCATGTCATACTCTGAGTTTTTCTTTCATCTCAGATATTTTCATTATGCTTCTATGCCCTTTTTTCCTTTTTTCCTTTTCCTTTTCTTTTTTTCCCTTTTGTTTAAAATTGCTGTATATATATATTTAATATGAACACAAGAAATGTATATAGTTTTTCAGTCAAATGAATGATAAAAATATATTCACTGCCTTACTTGGTATTTGCCAATGTATGTATGTCCAATGTTTGCATGGCCTTTCATAATCCTAACATAGTGCTGGATGTGTTGTTCAATCAATTATCACATCATCACCCTTTACAAGTCTTTGTTAAAGTCACTGTTTCCTTTGGTGTCACATTTCATCGGATTAAGATATGTGTTCTTAAGGGAGACCACCTCAAAATTTTGTGTTATCTGAAATTCTCAGCATTTTTAGTGTATAGTTTCTGGTACGTACAATTACTGAACAAAATTGTGTCAAGAAGAGACCCTTATAGGACCTCTACATTACTAGCTCCTCAGCCACACACAGTTTCTTTTTCAACTATTACTACAACCACAACAATTACTATGACCTATTTACAACTGCTTTGTATCGGTGATGGATCTACACTGAAAAGATTCTGCAGAAAATAACTGAGAAGCACTTAATACATGTGATAACAGAAGACTTTATATATATTTTGCTCAGAAAACCATTTCATGATTTTCTTGATTCTGCTCTTGAAGAAAATTAATTTTTTGTCCATGAGCTATTGAAAAATTCTAAAATTCTAATACATACAACATTGTTGAATTTGTATGTTGTAATCAAGAAAAAAATAAAATATTTTTGCTAAAAAATATTTCCAGTATTTGGCAAGATCTACTTCTTTCTATAGTGTATGTAATATTTCTTACTTTCCTCATGAAAATATTCATCCGATAGATTAGTCATGCCTGGGAGTGTTTCTATATTTTGAGGTGGAAGATACCCTGAAAATCGAAATCATTTTAATTACTTACTATTTCTCCTGTTACACTTATTTTCAAAAGGAGATGTTGATGGTTTTGTACACACAGATATTCTTGTGAACTTGCTGTATAAATAAGACTATGGACTTATTCGTATGGAGTAAGAAATGCCCATATAGAAAATAACGAGAGGCGGTATTTTTGTACTAACTTTCCTACTAAGTGCTCTCTTGGTATTAAGCTAGAAAAACTCAACCATATTTTTCCTGCAAAGTAAATAGTGTAACTTTGAGAAATACTTCTGTTAAATTATACAAATACCATATCGTATTAGTCATTGTTCAGCTTCTTGCTCCTTTTGGGCCCCAGAATGTGTGTGGGCATTTGGTATTTAAGGATGGCAGAGTGAGTTGCCCAGCTATCACTTTGTGAGTCCCAGAAGAATTGAAGATATTTTTACACATAACTGGCTATATATCTTCTCTTATTCTTTCAGACATCCACAATGATAATAAAATGCAATTGGCTCCCACATTCAAAAGTAACTAAAAGTAACTAGTAATTGTGCCTCTTTTTTTTTTTTTTTTTTTTAGCAACCCAACACACCTTCAGAGTGCCTTGTTCATAGAGAACAAGTCTATGGAGATATAATTCTGTAATTCATAGGAAATATGCTTCTGTGTGGGGTTAGTTTTTCAATGTCTTTATAGAATACAGGAGGGGAAGTGATATTCCTACCACTAAATTTTGTATACTAGATGAAATATAACAGAGTGATTTCAAAATGTTCCTTTTAAAGGCTTTTAGACAAAGCTAAAAGAATTGTTTTTCCATATGGCTTGCAGAACATTACTGTGATAAGATCTTAATAGGCAGTCTATAGCCCTGTTCAGGTTTGATCTTGAAGAAATATTTTGATCAACTACAAAACAGTTCTCTTCAGACAGGAAGTAAGCAGCAAGACACATCCCTTGCATCAGCCTCTTTGACTGGGAACTATAGCTATGCTGCAGTTTTACTCATGTGAGTCCTCATGAAGCCATATAAAGCAAATAAATAAATAAATAAAAGTTAGATATTTAAAAGTTATTCTTTTCATCATCACAGATAGATAACTAAATCCTGATTTGTTTCCTTTATTAAATTACTCAGTCCTCTCTTGTTGCTGTGATTTTCTCAGATTCATTTCCAGTATATGTAAATTAGCAGAATATTTGGAACATGAATAGTTGCATGTACATTTTGTGTGCCAAAATTAGATTGGAGTTCATTTTTTGTAGGAAAACATATTTTCAGTAATTAATAAAAATCGAACTGCCTGGCCTGTGATTAGAATTAGTATTTCAGCCTCCTGGATTATAAAGCGAACTTAGACACCATCTCTACAAGAGTGGGTTTCACTCTGTAAATGGAAATGATGCAGTCTCTTTACCCAGACTGAGGTTACTTCTGTGCGGTGTCAATAACAAGGTATATATGGACAATGGAGTAAGGTAGATTCAGCCAACTACTGCTTCCAACTACTGGTCTCTTAAACCACCTGCTGAAGGGAGCTGATGCACATAATCAGAAGACAAGGCTATTTATGCCATGTGGCTGAAGTACCCCTTACAGAGTTTTTTCTCAGTGCTGGAGGATAAGCTCACCTTTTCATCCTACCTTCCTGATGTGCATCAGCCCATCATGAACAGGATGTGGATTTGGGTCATATATCTCTCTGTTGTTGTGCGTTGCTTAAAAGACTGCTATGAAATGATCAGAAGATTGACAGCTTTAACACGTCAGAGAGAAACAGTAGTAATTAACTGTGCAATGGTTGTAGTCCAAACACTGTCCACAAGCTTGAAAGACATTTGGCTAATGATACCAGTGTCGTAGCCATAGGTACTCAAGTTGTTCATTGCTACTATCTCAGTTAAGAGGATGTCTTTCATCTTTCTTTTAAACACACAATAGTGATTTCTGCTCCTGTTAGGACACAGTCTGACCTTATAATATAAATCTGCAGTGATTAGTTCTGCCAGGAATATCAGTAGCTTCCAACTGTATTAGACATATGGCCTCCAAAAGTCAGATCCGTGGAAGAATGTCTGTGTTGCCGCAAAACAAAATGATCTCAGATTATTTGTTGGAAAAAAGACAATGAATACTCTTTTCTGAGGTTTGGACTGGTTAGAGTGCTGATTTTCTTAGAAATTCAGTCCCAGATATAATTAAAAAGTCATCAGACTTCTGCATCACAGAAGTCTGTGTAAGGATGAACACATAGCCAAAAGGAAATGTGTTTAAGAATTTTCATAACACGAGGCCAGTGCGAGATCTTCTTTGATCTTTACTAGATTGCTTTATAGACAACCTATTTCACAACTGCGTTTAGTCATCTGCCTTCATGATAGAAAGCAGATTTGGTGTACGCTTGTGCGTTGTAAAAGAGGTAACCAGGTCATGGCATAGGATCAGGTCAACCAGAACAGTATTGTCTTATGGACATTCCCTGATTAGGCCCATTCTACAACTTCACATAGATTTACAAAGATGTTAAAAAGGACTCTATTCCAGGTTGAAAAAAAAAAAAAAATAGTCCACACCCCCACACATACCCTATTACAATGAGGAAAAGGAGATCTATAAGAATTTTAAAACTTATGTTGCTAAGGAAGAAAAGATGTCAAGTAGGAAAGTGAGATTTTAAAGAATTCCAATTATGGTGGGTCATGAGCTGCTGTAACTATAAAAACTTTTCTCACTTAACTTAGAAGTTGGTTTTACAAGAATTAGATAGTCTTCCATTGACTCCATCTATGGTTAACACAGAGATATGGGCATTTCCAGAGGGTGACTTCTCCTCTCCTAAAAGGAAGACTAAAGTAAACAAGATCTGGAGGTTCTTACCAAAGACCAAAATTAACAAAACATGGGCAAATGTTGCAGGTTATAGTGACAATAAATGTCAGAGATGTCAGAGTTCACACACTGTTTTGATAAGCCTGAAGCAGAATTTTTTTTTTTTCCATAAGTGTTACTGTCTAACTTTTCCAAGGTCCTTTCGGCCTTTTCTGCTTGAAGCCTCTATGAATTCATAATTTGTTCTTTGATTAGCAAGTTGCTACCTGTCCTCCCAAGCCAAGAACACAAATGTGGAAAGTAGAGCTACGTAAAAATAACAGTGAAGACAAAAATAAAGCATACTTATACTCCAAGAGTGAATGAATGAATAAGGACCTTGAGTCCATCACACAGAGACACAGGAAGATAGAATGTGCTAAATTCAGGTATAGATCTCGATGTTTAAATCAATGCTGGACTCATAAAAGCAAGATTTGGGAGAGGAGTTGATTTTTCATTGACATTCTGAGCTCTATAACAGCATGATAAGCCTTCAAGACAGTGAGGCTGGTAACATAAAAAGCACAAGTTATTCCGGGCCTTGTACCCACACCTCATTATGCAGAGGTTCGCAGAGTGTTATAAAACCCATTGAAAAAGACACAGAGATTCCCTCATATCAAACCACGTTTATCCAAAGGTTGGATCATCACACAGACTTATTCCACAGGTTGCAGAGACAGTGTGAGAAAGCAGTGGCCGAGTAGTGACTCAGGTTTTGGACAAGGATGGGCCTACACTTCCCTGTGGATTTCACAGTTACCTCTGGGAGCCATGGACCCTGACACTGAGGACTTCAATTTTGCAGTGAGAGTGCTAAAGCTATCTCTGTGTCAAGCCAGTTTCTCTCCTGGACATCCTTTCTTTCTCCTTTGCTTCTCTACCCCCACTCTCTCTCTCTCATCTAATCCTCTCCCCTTACCTGTCACCTATATGTGACACCAGTCACACGATCTCCTCCTCCCTGCCATCTTCTCTTGTCTAGTCCCCAAATCTGCAGTCCTTCTCCTGACCAACATTACTTTTCCACAGATTCCCCTGGTCTCTGCTCTTCAAAATAACTCTTAAAGTGTGTTCTTGCCGGTCACAAGTCAGTCTACTTGCTCTTGCTCCTCTCTGTTCACACATTCAGGGCCCAGGAAACAGAGGCCTCTTGACTGCCCAAGACCAAAGGAAGCAACATCAGCAGTGTCAGAAAAGAGCATGTTTAGCTCCAAAGCCCCAGGGACTGATATGCTCTGTGCCTTTGGGAGGTTTGTGCTTTGGGAGACAGCTTAAGGTGGCATTGTTAGGGACTGAGATGCACTCACTACTGAGCCAAACAAGAAATGATCTGCAAAATTTTAAGAAATATCAATGAACCTTGAACAGCCCAATGTTTTCCAAGTACAGTTGCTAAGTACAGTTGCTTGTTCCACAAAATGGGAAGACTTCTGATTGAAATTTGAAATTTTATTAAAAAAAAAAAAAAAAAGAGGGTACAAAATCTTCAGAACAACTTTTGAGTTGGGGAAATCACATGTAAGATGGGCCCATTCCAACCTCAGAAATTCAGAAACAACCTTTCCAATTTTTTTTTTTCTTTTCTGAACCTTCCTAAAAAAAAAAAAAAAAAGTCTCCTGACAGCCTCAAAACCTGAAACTTTTAGTTTGGAGTATCAGCAAGGGAAAAACTTAAAAGCCAGTAAGAAGAGAATCAGGTAGCCTTAACCTAGCGATGTTGTTATCTGCACTGCCTGTAACATTCGTATCATATGTATAGCAGTTGTTAATGGATACCATGGTAAAATCTGCAAGTATCAGATTCACTACACTGTCAAACATTACATTACAATATTACAAATATTACATTACAATATTACAAATATTACAAAAAATTAAACATAAGAGATTTATGTCAGTAGGAAATAGAATTTGACCCTCACAGCGTAGGAATGTTCTTAGGAAGGGAGGATCAAGGATATTTTCCTAGGCAGGCCATAGTCTGTTGAGTGATTATTCTAATAAGAAATTTATATCTACATCTCTGACAAGTGCAAAGGGTTGAAGATAAGTAATGTTGAACAAAGAAAAGAAACCTTTAATCTACTGATTCATATTAATTTGGACTTACTTTATGGACACATGCAAATTGAACTGGAATCAGTACAGTTTTCTAAAGCTGAAAGAACAAAGCAGAAACCTCAGAAAACACACAGTTCATGCTTTGAGCAGGCATTATGAAAATAAAATGTGATGCTGGTTTTATAAGCCTCTGAAAGTAGAAAGAACTCCTGCAGGAAAACTTCAATGCTCCAGTAAAGTGGCATGCATAAATTAAAATAGAATAAAATAAAATAAAATAAAATAAAATAAAATAAAATAAAATAAAATAAAATAAAACAAAATAAAATAAAATAAAATAAAATATAAAATAAAATAAAATCTCACTAGATAAAGTGTAGCTGATCTTTTGTATTTCTTTTCAGGAAAATTTTGCATGTCTGTTTGATATATTTTTGTGTCAGTTCTATGTATCCATTTTATGCAATAGTTCTCTGCTAAGAGTAAAATTTATTGGGAAAATGTCTTATGCTTCTTACACCATAAATATGAAGATTTTTTGTTAGTTTTCTCACCCACAAAACTTAAGAGATCTCAAATGACAACTGTTAAACTGTATCCTAGACAAAGCCATGAAAAGAACTCAACTTAAAGTGGCGGCCATAAGTAACTCCTCATTACAGCTGTGTTTAGAAGGGAGTGTGAAGAGGTCACTAAAACTATACATCAGACCGGGAAGTCTTGCCAGGAAAACACGTATTTCTGAGGCTGACATGGCAACATGCGTTGTCTCAACATATTATATTGGAACAAATTCTGATGTCCATACTCGGTTTTTAATCATTATTTACTCAGAAATGTCACTGAATTCAATGGGAACAGTGCCAGCATAAAGACTGAAATACTGTTGGGACTGACAGTGGCTTACTGTTTAAAAGATGACTGTTCCAAGTACTCCAAAATTCACATTAACCCTGGCAGTTTGGAAAATCATTGGCCTCCTGAGGCAGCAATGCAGTGTTAGTGTTGCAAGTTCAAGATCATTTTGAGTTCCAGTGTCCCCCTCTTGTACCTGTGAAGCCCCATGCAGAGTGTCTTGATCTTTCATTTTACATATACACCTAAGGCTCAAACCTTGTCTCAACCTTTCCTGAAATGAACCTAGACTTTTAGAATATGTCTCGAGCACATAACAGCTCTGGCCTTTCAGGCAAGTGCATGGAGGGAAGGTGTTCACATAGAAAACTTCTCAAGGTTTAAGTTAGAAGCTCAATGTCAGCTAGCAAAATAAGCCAGAAAAAGCATCAAGTGAATTGAGGCTTAGTGCCTTTTAAAGAGCAAATATCTCTATGACTGCATCAGCTGAATGCCCGAGAAGCAGAGAGATATGCTGCTCCTACTAAAGCTAAACTAAGATGTATGTTTGGGGACTTTGGAGAACCAGCGCAAGTTTCACATGGGCATTTAGAACTTAATGGAAACCATGTTCATCAGTGTCCTGAGCCACGGGTCATCCAGACAGGGCCACAACCGAAAAGAGTTAGCCTATTTTCTGGCCAGAAATTTGGATTTGTATTTCAGGGAAAAGACAATACAAAGGTTATAAGGAAGGGTCTGGAATATACATAGATCTTGTACTGTATCTGTGTTGAGATATGAATTATATGTGCATCCAGAGCTGAAAGTCTGGAGCATACAAAGATCTCATTGTTAGATACAACCCCAGACATCAATAGTTTTGGATGCAGAAGAATATTTCTAGGTGCTTGAAAATCTATATGCAAATTCCAGTTTTGTTTTAGGAGCACTTTCCAAGGAAATTATCACTGATGTAATAGCTAGAATTTTACTGGCATATTTCCTGACCAACAGAATTGAGTATAGATAAAGCACAGCAACTCGGCAAGTCTGGTGACAAGGGATTCCTACTACAGGTCCTGTAGAATGAGCTCTTCATTACACTTCCAGATGCTTCGCAGATGCTTTCTTGGGTCAGAGCGAAGATTTGGGGGACATCATTGCAAGGAGAGAGGAGGGGGATCAGCAGCAGGGACAGAGATGGCATACAGCACAAGAGGGTACTACAGAGGCAGAAGAGAAGAGGGTGGGTAGCTTAATTGCATTTCCTTGTTTTAAGAAGGTGAAGTTTGTATTACTCTAAGTGGTAGCTTTTCTGTTCTCCTAGGCTCTGTATTAAAAAAGTTCAGAGGATTTTCATGAAAATGTAACACTGTATCTGCTCCAAGTATTTTAAATAGTCTCCTGAAGGAAGTTTGATATCCTAAGACATTTCAAAAAAGCATATTGACTGGTTCTGAGTTCTAACCAGTCATACAGTCATCGAAGAAAATTTGCATTCTAACTCCCATGGTTCCTTCAAGTCTATCTAGATTAAAAATGACAAAAAATGGAAAGTTAAAAGTCTGTAAATAGTGAGAATACAACAGTCCCCTGGGTGTTATGTAATGCATATTTTAATTGGGGGAAAAAGAAAACAGAAATGGTATTGATATTTATCATAACTGTATGTTTATATATTGTGGTTAGCCAACTGAGAAAAATATCTCTATCAGCTATTTCCTTTCTCTGTCATGGTTCGTAAAAAGCCTTCTGGAATATTTTAGATGAGAAATATGAAACTGCTTTTTTATATATTCCATTAGAACTATTTACGCAGTCCAAGAAAGTGGTGGAGAATATGTTGAATGGGAAGTAGGCTTAGCTAGTCAAATGCTGGTTGGCTTGTGTCAGATATCTTGGACAAAATCTTGACAACCTTGCAGGAAAAAAGAAATTAATATATAAAAACATGGGCTGGTGGAAGAATTAAAGCTGTGAAGCATACTCAGTAATATATAGGAGTTCTACTACCGGTGGTGCAGCCATCTTTGGCAGATGAAGTAGAAAGAGCATAGTGCAAGCACATTTTTTTCATTGACTAGCTTTTTGGATTTGTCTCAAAGAACAATCTTTACTGACATGCAGTGAATGATACTGTACATGACGGCAATAGAATTCACTTCACTTTCTCCTTGCTTTCTGCATGAGTGATGATTGTAATGACATTCTCTGCCTTTGTTCTTTTGTTCACTCCTTGAATTGCTACTTGTAAATGCCAAGTTGCTTTGCACCTGATTTGTCAAAAAAAAAAAGCTTCTCTACCACTCAAACCTAGCAAATAAAATCATCTGTGGTTGGTTCAGTGGTTTACAGGAGGAATACAGAGTTCTGATAGGTTGTGTGTTATTTCCCTGACCTCTTCCCTTGCCTGTTATTTTTTTATGATTGCTCCTGATTCCATTTCCTCTCTCAATCCTCTGTGTCATGGTGGTGGATCTAATTAAATGTTTGGAATGAGAAGGGTGTGCCTGCCATGAAATAAAACAATGCTTTTGGTCCTGCACATCTGCAACATAGCATTTGTTTTACTTCGCATTAAACATGTAAAGTAAATTGTTTGACTTTGAGAGGACTCCCCTGCTGGCAAAATGATGATATGCAGAAATGACACTTGCAGTATCTTAGCTCTCCTCAGATGAGATCCTTCTCACAGTAACAGGAGGGACAGGGTTTCCAGATGTCACTGTCTCCAAAGGAAATAAGAGCTTCCTCTTTACATGGCCCACACAATGCGTTTCACTTCACTCCACGCTACTATGTCAGAAGTGCAGTATCACATTGGTACTGTACCCCACAACATTTGGGATGACAAAATATAGGACTATGAAGAAAATCTATGGTGAGTGAAATACAGTTCAGTGGTTCGGTTCATGTTAGATTGAATCACAACATTTGAAATTAATTAAGGAGTGACTGATTATATCTAAACCCTTGATACTCTCTCCAAGAAAAAGAAAAAAAAAATAATTAAATATCTTTGTTCTTTTAAGCTGATGAATGAAGAAATATCCCCTGGTACAGCAAATGCGAGATATGTGACTAAGATCTACTAGATGACCTGAAGAGTGTACAAGAAAAAACACAATTTGTGCTGAGGATGATTACTAAAACTGTCTGCACTAACTAACATGTCAAATGGGGCATTTGCACATTCAAGTGCTATATTTGTACAATTATTGTAAATACATGCAGGCGTTTTTTGTTTGTTTGTTCAAGCCACTGAATTTGGAAATATGTAGAAGGTAGATCTTTCTGTTTCCCACTTTCAGACTTCATTTGTCATTTCTCCAGCGACTGTGTCAAAGCTCTGTTGGTTTACTACAACCGAGGAGTGCACCTGATACACATTTAAAAAAAAAAACGTACAGTTCATTTCCTGCAAACCAGTAAACACTTTCAATTCAGGCACCACTTTATCTCTGAATTCCCCTTAGAATGATATAAATATTTATTTCACTCATCCTTCAGAGCCTGTTTCCAGACCTCGCCCACAGCACAGTCTTCTGAAGTCAGATTTATTCTCTTCCCTGCCCAGATTCAGGGGTACTTTGGTCACTAAACAAAAGATTTTCTAGCTTTAGAGAAGGCTAAAGGTTTTGAGTTGTCCAAATCTCATTTTGCTCTCCTTTTGGGTCAGACACTGAAATGAGGTTGAACCTATGATGCCAATGTGCATTTACATTGAGAATATTGAGATGTAAGGGACATAAACAGGAAACAACAATTAGTGATACATAAGCCATCGTGTTCTATGTGCAGGGCTCAAAGTATGGTAGCCTTCTCTGATAATGGAAAAGAAAATTCTATGTTTCCAGCTGTTCACTCTGTCCATGTTTCGTGCATAGAATAATTATAAAGGATATATGGAGGTGTGGAAATTATATTAAGAAAACAGGAATTCCTCAAGTACCTCCACTGTCTTTGTGCTAGTGAAGAGAGCACTACAACACTTTCATCTATTTTCCTTCTTCTATCTGTTCTTGGTTCTGCTGTCTGTAGTTACCATAATACCCTGCATTGTGCTTACACACAGATCCTATCCTTTCCCACCATAATGAAGGAAATAACTATTTGTTGGGGCAGTTATTTGAGGAGGAGTTAAAGAAATACGCTGAGAAATGGAACAGCTTTCAGAAGCTTTCAAAGATACATGAATATGCAGGACAGAAGGAAGGATCGAAGTGAAGAGAAGGCTATATAGTGAGAAAAGTGCAGGGATGAAATAGAAATTGTTTTCATAAACAGGAAAAAAATATGCCATTCTCTACCAGCAACATTATCTTGTTGCTTTCCTGAAGAAGCTGTTTTTCTGGTTGCTGCAGTACTGAGATTCAGCTGGTTGTGAGCTAGGAGTTCCCTGCCCAGCCAAACAGGAGGGCTGGGACTGGAATTCCCCAATAGTGATGATGGTGACTGAAAGTGAAGGTGAGTTACAGAAATATAGTTGTAATATTTGTAGCACACACACAAAAAAAGGAGTTTCTGGGCAAACTGAATTCAGCACAAAAAGCATGTGAACTTTCCCTAAGGTGATGATCTAGACAAGAAATACAAAAACATGGGGAGAAAAGGAAAGTATGAGAACCTGGAGAAAGCAAAATGTAGAGAGGAGAGAAAAAATAAGCCATTAAAAGTGGAAAAAAAGCTACATTAATAAAATAAGTACTATAAAGAAATTCCTTTTGCTACGCATGACTCAAAAAACACATTTCTCTGGCGTACTGGAAAAGTAATGTCATTTTTGGATCATTGTGATATTCTACCTGAGTCAACCTGGTATGTACTATAACCCCATATTTTGAGAAATGTCGTGTGAGGAAGTGAAGACTTCATTTGTGTAGACTTGGAAAGGAGGTCATGAAAAACATTCTTTCCACTCAGATTTTTTTGAATGGAATAAGGCACCCTGTCTCTGACTGGCTTAGATAAGCATTCAGGTGAAATCATATTGTTTCACAGACCTGACTCTCAACATAATTCAATCCCCTCATGGGCCATTTGCCATACTGTCTGACTGAATAATCCAAATAAGCCACAAGCACCAAACTGTGGTGAAACAGAGGAAGAGGATTCAATGTAAGACAGTGAAGTAATAGTATCCTATCTGTGGAATTATCAGCAAAGAACTCTTTCTCAGCATGGTGCTAGAGGACATCACTATGATGCCGAGGATATTTTCTACCAGGTGAAGAGCCTAGCCTGACATTTTAGTAATTACATGCTAGCAGCATTTTTTATAAATTTCAGTTGAAAGGACAGGGGTCAATGTGGATCCAGTTTTCCATTTACGTGGAGAAGGGTGGACTTACAGAGGTCCAACAGTTCTAGGCATGAGGCAGTCTTTTCTGTCCTAATAGGAAATACTTTTAGAAATAAAATACTCTTTCAAGAAAAAGAAATGTAAATTATATGCCAACTTACATTTCCCTCACAGAGGTATGTAACTTACTAATTTGGTTTTCTCTCTTACTAATTTGGTAAGACATCCAATTCCTGGGGCTTTGGGGAATAGAGGAGGGAGACTCATTTCTTCTTCTCCCACTATTCCTCTTCATGAGGGAATAGAAAATAGACAGCTACATCAGTGGGAAGCAGGGGATGCAGTTCCTGTTTCCGAGAACATCTATGTGGTTTATGTGAATCAACAAATGAATCTACTCAATAGAATAAATAAACACTCTGAAAAAGGATGCAGAACTCTTCCCCACAATTATGCTAGATTAAACTCAGTGGCAGTTATACAGCGGTTAAGTGCATATCTTCATAAAGGGGTTAGTCTTTCATAATATTTTCTTTAAAATGTCAGCCTTGTCTGAAAATTAGACAGAGTGGGAGTGAGAGAAGGTTTGTGTCTGTCTGTCTGTCTGTATGTATGTATAATAAAAGGTAAAATAAATCCAAATGAATTGAAACTTACTTGTGGAATTTATATTTTAAAAATAAATAAATTTAAAAATAACATCCTTATGCTTGGGGGAACAAAAAAAAAAGTAATTAAATGCAGCTTTTCACAACAACAGCCACACAGATCAAATACTCACATAGATCAGACCAACTACAGATTAGTAGACTGGTCAGGGCAGTAGTGCAGTGCCTGTTCCTTCCCTCATGTATTTACAAAGAAGTAGGGGGAACATGAAGGATGCCATAAAGTGAGCAGAGACCAAGAAGAAACAAGAAGTTTCCAGTTTTGAGAGCTACATTTTGGAGAGACAAAATAAAGATTTCTTGCACAACTGTAATATGTCTTGGGGAAAAAATCCTCTTGAAACCACATTGTGATTTTTTTTATTTTCAGAAGCCTTTTACTAAATATATATATATAAAAAGAACATTCCTAAGTCTGGAGAAAAAAAAAAAAAAAAACATTTAACCATTCTAAACATAAATCATCATCCACCCCACCCCATTCCTCCAGTGCAGAGCACCTGCTTTTGCTTTGTCCAGCTCTGGCTGCATATTAAAGCTACTGAGTTTTCCTAGAGAAGGAATGTGTCTTCTCTGCAAACTTCCCTGCAGTCAGCACTGGGTTTGGAAAAGAAACCTAATCTCTGAGAATCTCCAGAGGGCAAACTGATTTCCTAAATGGCATGCTGCTAAGCAGTGGAGTGGCTTTAAAATCCAAATTATTTTGTTGCATTTGGAAGGTTTTCCTTGTTTTTTTGTTTTGTTTTGTTTTGTTTTGGTTTGTTTTTTTTTGTTTTTTTTTTTTTGTTTTTTTTTTATTTTTATTTTTTATTTTCTGTAAGAAAAGAACCTCCTCACTTCCTCACTGTGTCTGCAGAAGGGATGCACCACTGGAAATGGAGCAGAAATGGCAAGGCCAGTGGAGTGAGCAGTACTGTGATAAAATTTCATGCTGCCACGTGGCTGCCTCTCTTCCTATCCAAGCCAAGCACAGTGACAGTCAAGAAAAGCAAAGGTATAAAACAGAGGAGCACCTCACAGCAGTCACTGAAAACTGCCCATTACACTCTCAAAGCAGTGAAATTTCAGAAGCAGCCTGCACCTACAGCAGTCCTCTCCCAATCCTGCTTTTAAATAAACTCTGAAATGGGATCATGCTGCCATCACTGATGGCACATTGCTGCTGCTTATAAGCCCAAACTGGTTAATTTTGTTCTCCTTGCAGCTCTGTGCTATCTATAAAATCTCTCTGCAACCAGGCTAAAGATGCTTCTTTGTCTAACTATTCCAGAGTACCTGTGGTGCTTGAATTTGCCACTTGAACACCCACAAGATCAGTGGGGCTGGATGGGATCCACCCAAGGGTGCTGAAAGAGCTGTCAGAAGTGCTTGCCAAGCCACTTTCAATAATTGACATCAGTCCCGGTTCACTGGGCCTGTCCCAGTTGACTGGAGTTTGGCGAATGTGACACCCATCTACATGAAGGGCGAAGGAGGACCCAGGGGATTACAGACCTGGCAGTCAGGTGCCAGGTGACTTTGGTGCCAGGGAAGGTCATGGAGTAGATCACCTTGAGTGCCATCATACAGCATGTACAGGACAACCCCATTCCCCACACCCTACACATGAGCCTGAGTCCCCACGTCTTTTCAGTCTTCCAGAGAGGAAGATATGGCAAAAAATGCAGAGCATGGGGAGTAGAGTTTACTCTTTTCTTTCTTCCTGTTTATGAAGATGCGTTCACAAATTTCTCTAGTACACTTTATTTTGTATTATTTAATTACAGAAAGGAGAAACACCATCTGGCTTTCACTCTGTTGTACTGTGTGTCTTGTATACACACACCTTTGTTATTCAAAGCAAGAGCACAGCTCTGGAGCGTAACTGTCTCCATCCTCCTTCAGCTTTGTAATGGACCATTTTTTTTCCTTCTCTTCACTTTCTAAGACACGAGTCTTTATTATGACTGTCTTGCCCCACCCCAGAGTTGCATGCTAGCAACACATGGAGTACATATACGCCAGTATGAACAATATTTCATCCTCTTGGCTATGGAGTTTGTATTTAAATGACATGATAGACTACGGTAATTTTGAGTGATGAATTTGCATTAGTCTAATTACAGCAGATTGCCTTTTTTATTTATTTATTTCATTTTTTTTCCCACCTTCAGGAAAGCATATAAGCCAAAAAGTAACAACCTGACTAGAGTCCTTGTTTTCAGTGGGATTACAGGTGCCTGAAATTTAACATATGCCCAAGCACTTAACTAAAGCAGCTTTAATGGCAAAATCATAATTGCCATCAAAGCTCTTTATTTCATTCAGAATTGTGTATTTTTAACTGTGATTCTTTTACTTGAGTACTCATATTTTCTAGGAGAAGGGACAAATATCGATGTAATTTCTAAATAAATTTCATTCTCTGCTCACCAACAAAAAAACAAAGCTTGACTGGAAGAAATTTATTTCAATAGGTATTTTCTTACCTCCAACCTCTCAAATTACTGCTATACAAAATAGGCAGCAACCTGACAGCTCAGCACATTCATATATCAACCTAGGCAAATATGCCTATGGTGCTGCTTCGTGGTATGTTGTCCTATCAGGTGTGTCCTATCAGGTGTGAGCCAGGGACAACAGCACAATACAGGCTGACATTGTGACCAAAGGAAGATGAAAAAATTAAAATTTGATAAAACCACAGGAATATATTGTGACAGATACCTCTGAGCAGGTACAAGGTACACACCCAAGTAGGTCAGTACTGAAAGAAGAAAAGAAAAAATAAAGAAAAAGAAAAAGAAAAAAGGAAAAGAAAAAGAAAAGAAAAAGAAAGAAAAAGAAAAAGGAAAAGGAAAAGGAAAAGAAAAAGGAAAAGGAAAAGAAAAAAGAAAAAGAAAAAGAAAAAGAAAAAGAAAAAGAAAAAGAAAAAGAAAGAAAAAGAAAAAGAAAAAGAAAAAGAAAAAGAAAAAGAAAAAGAAAAAGAAAAAGAAGGAAAAGGAAAAGGAAAAGGAAAAGGAAAAGGAAAAGGAAAAGGAAAAGGAAAAGGAAAAGGAAAAGGAAAAGGAAAAGGAAAGGAAAAGGAAAAGGAAAAGGAAAAGGAAAAGGAAAAGGAAAAGGAAAAGGAAAAGGAAAAGGAAAAGAAAAAGAAAAGAAAAAGAAAAGGAAAAGGAAAAGGAAAAGG